>NC_084834.1:78316461-78616461 GCF_033115175.1 Lepus europaeus | reverse complement strand
TGTTATGGCCATTTGGGGAGTGAACCAGTAGATGGAAGACCTCTTTATCTCTCCCTCTCTCTGTAACTCAAGTAAATAAATAAATCTTTAAAAAAAAAAAGTGAACCCATGGACTGGGGCTTGAAGTAGAGCTGTAACTCTAACCTAGGCAGCTGAATGTGGGATGTAGGCATCATAAGCAGTGTCTTAACTGGAATGCCTTATTCCTACCCCCCTTTTAATAATGGTTTTAAAAATCTTTACCCAAATAGCTGTTATGACTTACTGTATGGCTTGACTTACTTCTGAACATGGCCCAGAGGCTCAAATACCTACAGGGCAATGCAGGTTGCATAATGAGTGAGGTAGCTGGGATGTAATAAAGTACATTTTGTCATCGCTATGACAAATTCATGTTGAAACTTAACTCCACCACTGTGCGGGGCATTAGGAGGTGGGGCCTTTTGGAAGAAATTATGTCATGACGGTTCTACTTTCAAAGATGGATTCATGCCTCATGAAAAGGTTGGAGAGGCCAGCGCCGCGGCTCAATAGGCTACTCCTCCGCCTGCAGCGCCGGGGCACACTGGGCTCTAGTCCCGGTTGGGGCGCCCAATTCTGTCCCGGTTGCCCCTCTTCCAGTCCAGCTCTCTGCTGTGGCCCAGGAGTGCAGTGGAGGATGGCCCAAGTGCTTGGGTCCCGCACCCGCATGGGAGACCAGGAGAAGCACCTGGCTCCTGGCTTTGGATCAGCGCAGTGCGCCGGCCATAGCAGCCATTGGGGGGTGAACCAACAGAAAAAGGAAGACCTTTCTCTCTGTCTCTCTGTCCACTCTGCCTGTCCAAAAAAAAAAAAAAAAAAAAAAAAAGAAAAGATAAGGTTGCAGAGAACTAGCAAGGGCACAAGGTTCAGGGGGGCACCATCCTAGAAGCAGAGAGCCAGGCCATCGTCAGACATTGAACCTACTGGTGATTTGATCTAAACTTCCCATCCTTTTGAACTGTGAAAACCACATTTCTATTTATTTATTTATTTATTTTATTTATTTTTTGACAGGCAGAGTGGACAGTGAGAGAGACAGAGAGAAAGGTCTTCCTTTGCCATTGGTTCACCCTCCAATGGCCGCCGCGGCTGGCGCACCGCGCTGATCCGAAGGCAGGAGCAAGGTGCTTATCCTGGTCTCCCATGGGGTGCAGGGCCCAAGCACTTGGGCCATCCTCCACTGTACTCCCGGGCCACAGCAGAGAGCTGGCCTGGAAGAGGGGCAACTGGGACATAATCCGGCGCCCTGACCGGGACTAGAACCCGGTGTGCCGGTGCCGCAAGGTGGAGGATTAGCCTATTGAGCCGTGGCGCCGGCCGAAAACCACATTTCTATTATTTGGAAATTACCCAGTGCCAGATGGCAGCACAAAGAGACTGAGACAGACACAAAACAACAAAAAGCTATGTTCTTTTTCTAAGAACTTTGTAACACACTAGAATAAGAAAGGTTCTATTTCCCTCTCAATTTTACTGTGAGAAACATAATGCAAGTATAAGGACAAATGCAATTGACAGCCGTGTTGATATGGGAAGCTCTTTGGGTTTGAAGCAACGTGCGCTTGCTGCCAGAGCGAGCACCTGCAGCTAAAGCACCTGCAGCAGCCAAGAAACACAGAGCAGACAAGCTGGGAACGGGACTTGATGTGTTCAAGTTGTCTGTGACCACATCTGTGGTGGAAATCACAGATGGCCAAAGGGATTGGATGTTGGGCAACACAAGTATCTATTCACAATGTCCATTTGTGAAATGGAAGAAATCATTTCATAAGAAAAAATTCTTTTGTAAGATCATGTCCATACAATGACCAAATCTGAGATGTCAACTGGCAGTACTTGTGCCTGATTTTTGGGAGCCCCTGGGTGATTTGCAATCTCTTGCCTCCACTTTTTGCTTGCCCAGCAGCACTGTCTCCTACTCCCAAACCTCTTTTCCTTCAAACCTCAGAATCCTCTTACTTCATGATAACATCTTCTAAGTATCAGGACATTTTCTTTCCTGAATATTTCTTCAGGTTTTGCTTCACCTTACATAAAACAAATTAATTACACATAATTTTGAAAGTTCAGAATCCTTTGAAGTTTAAATTTTTTTTAAGATGAGGTATATTCATAAATAAGTTAAGGGTACAATAACAATAATCACTTAGGCTTTATTAATCTCAGGCAATAGTCTAAGGACTTTACACATGAAATCTCGTCTACTCTTCACCACAACCCTATGAAACAGGGTCTATTACTTCTATTTTCAGGTGAGGAACTTGAGGCACAGGAATGTTAAGTATTAGGGTCACAGTGTTAACATGTGCAGAGTCAGTGTGAACCCACATGGTCTGCCTCTGCTCTGTGCTCCCAGCACTCTATCATGTGACCCCAGCCACACCAACCAAAATATTTAAGGGAAGCATCCTATCTTTTGCACACGCCAATCATTCATTTGCTTCTTCTTTTATTATACTATTTGGAATGTGAACTATGAAAAAATGTTCTTCTTGGAATGGTGCAGACAATAAAAAGCAAATAAATGAGTATTCTAAAAACTGAAGAAATATGTAAACTCTGAACAAAATAAAATGATTTAATCAATCGTGATTTTATTATAAGAATATTTGAAATTTAATTTTACCTGGTTCATAGTAAGTTGTCCTTGAACCTTTAATGTATACTTCAAAAGAGGTTAAGCCACCTCTTGCAACGCCGGCATCCCACATGGGCACCAGTCCAAGCCCCGGATGCTCTACTTCCCATCCAGCTCCCTTCTAATGCACCTGGGAATGCAGAGGAAGATGGCCCAAGTCCTTGTGCCCTTGCACTCACATGGGAGACCTGGAAGAAGCTCCTGGCTCCTGGCTTTGGCCTGGTCCAGCCCTGGCCATCGCAGCCATTTGGGGAGTGAATCAGCGGATGGCAGATATCTCTGTCTACCTCCCTCTCTCTGTAACTCTGCCCTTCGAATACATAAAATAAGCTTCACTATTTTTCAACAGATCTAATTCAGACCTTCATTTTCCCCTATTTAACTGTTTGATTTGTATAAATAATTTGCTCTAAGAAAATTTAATTTAGTTATTTTCCATGTGTTATCATGATAGATTTAGTCTTTATTTTCTTTGTCTTTGGTTTTATGAACTACTGACAGCTTTCTAAATTATTCTAGGATTCTGGATTCCAATGATTTATTATTTGTGAAATGATTTCTGCAAAGTTGCTGAAACCTGGCAAGTCTATAATTAATTACATACATTAGACTAACCAGTTGGCTCTGATACAACAGAAGTGGGATTTGTTTTTCTCATTTCCAACAACATTTTTTGTCAATCTGTTATCACTTGCTGATGTCCACAGGGATGTCTTGGTTCTGTTTTACAATGGAGAGAGCATATGTATTTGTGCATCATTACTTTAAGTTCTCCTTTTAATCTGCCTGATAGAACTGGGAAATAACAATATACTAAATAGGATCTAAGCATAGCAGGGAATCCCAATTTGAAGTCTAAATTTCAGGCATGTGCAGGGATGTCTCAAACTGGTTCGGTAAGCCTGTCAGAAACCAATTGTATGAGGACAAAGTTGCCTCTTGGGAGAAATGACCTTGAAGATCCACCAAGTTGAAACAATGAACAAAAGGATGTAAGAGGGCCTTCCAAGAAGAAGAACAGGCTCTGTAGGCAGTCTGGTGTCTTATCATTCAGTATGTTCTCATTACAAGTCCCCTGAGTGAGTATCTGGGAGAGTATGAGAGGGCTGTAAGTAAAAACTAAAAGTTTTGTCTCATGGAAAGTTATTAAACACCAACATTACTGGTTTAGACTCCTCTTACTAGAATTCAATCAAGGGGCCAGTGCTATGGCATAGCAGGTAAGGCCATCACCTTCAGTGCCAGCATTCCAAATGGGTGCTGGTTCGAGTCCCGGAAGCTCTACTTTGGATCCAGCTCTCTGCTGAGGCCTGGGAAAGCAGTAGAAAATGGCTCAAGTCTTTGGGCCCCTGAACCCATGTGGGAGACCCTGAAGAAGCTCCTGGCTCCTGGCTTTGGATCGGCACAGTTCCAGCAGTTGTGGCCAATTGGGGAGTGAACCAGCGTATGGAAGACCTCTCCCTCCCTCCCTCCCTTCCTCTCTCCTTCCCTCTCTCTCTCTCTCTCTGCCTCTCCTTCTCTTTCTGTGTAACTTTGACTTTCAAATAAATAAATCTTTAAAAAAAATAAAATAGGAACAACCTTCTTATGATACAATACATGCAAATAAAAAAAAAGAATTCAATCAAGAGGAAGAGAAGAACCCCTCTTTTAATGCCTTTGTGGTGGTGCTTGAAGAGAGATAGTGGAAAATGTACCACCTAAAGACAGAATCTGGAAGATAGCAGGGCCAAGGCAGGTGAGACTTGCTTTGCCTGATGCAGCAGAGGCAAAAGCTGATGTTCTCATGGCATCTGTAGGGAATGCGATGCCTGAGGAGCTCATCAAGTGACCTGGAGGCCTCCCTGAACATCAGGGGAACTCAGCAGAGGTGATCATGCCAAAAGAGCAGGAGCAGATCCTCTAGGGAAATGTGTCAGTGGAAGAGGTTATACAACACATCCAGGGAGAAAATGTGGTACCTGGTGAGAGGTTGTTGAATCACAACATGTGAACATAAATGAGATACTCACTGAAGATGCCTAAAACACTTCAAGAAACTGAGATTTCAAAAGGAAATCGAAGTCCTGAGCCATGCAGGTGATGCCATGAGCCAGTGATTATTGTGTTATCCAACTTATCATGATCTTATTTATATTCCCAGCTAGTGGAACCTGGGTAAATGTTTATATAAAATAATCAAGAGATCAGAAGTTGTCATTGAAGTTGGTGGAGTATTTTAGGGAGTCACTTGGGAATGTGTCATTATAGTTTTTTAAAGAATTATTTTATTTATTTGAAAGAGTTACAGAAAGAGGTAGAGACAGAGAGAGAGAGAGAGGTCTTCCATCTGCTGGTTCATTCCCCAATTGGCTGCAATGGCTAAAGCTGTGCTGATCCCAAGCCAGGAGCCAGGAACTTCCTCCTGGTATACCACGTGGGTGCAGGGGTCCAAGGACTTGGGCCATCTTCCACTGCTTTCCCAGGCCATAGCAGAGAGCTGGATCGGAAGTGGAGCAGCCGGGTCTTGAATCAGAGCTCATATGGGATGCTGGCACTGCTGGCAGTGGCTTTACCCGCTACACCATAGCACCGGCCCTATATAAATTCTTATTTGAAGGCCGGCGCCGCGGCTCAATAGGCTAATCCTCCGCCTGTGGCGCCGGCACACCAGGTTCTAGTCCCTGTCGGGGCACCGGATTCTGTCCCGGTTGCCCCTCTTCCAGGCCAGCTCTCTGCTGTGGCCCGGGAGTGCAGTGGAGGATGGCCCAGGTCCTTGGGTCCTGCACCCCATGGGAGACCAGGAGAAGCACCTGGCTCCTGCCTTTGGATCAGCGCGGTGTGCCGGCCGCAGCACACTGGCTGCGGCGGCCATTGGAGGGTGAACCAACGGCAAAGGAAGACCTTTCTCTCTGTCTCTCTCACTGTCCACTCTGCCTGTCAAAAAAAAAAAAAAAAAAAAAAAAGCCCATTACTTAAAGATTCCTTAGCATGACATTTTGGCTTTGAAAGAAGCTGTCATTGCAGCCACTATGATTCATTTGAAAGTCAGAAGTGAGTTAAGTTCTTTTCTCTTTCCTGATAATAGCAGTTGGGTAAATGTGAATCTCAGTTCCAGATAAAATATACAAAAAATGTCCCACATCAAGGTGCTTCCTGATTCCAAGTATCTCCTAGCCCTGATTTTACCAGGTATGTAGAAATTAACCTTATTCATTTTTGGAGCTTGACTCCCAAACTCCCCAGGGACGTTCATGGTTCTGGGTTCCTATGTAGTACCAAGGCATCAAGGTGGTAACAGTCAGCTGGTCATTGGTCACCACTTCATAGTCCTGGACGTGCTCCCTTCTGCTTTCTTCCTTCAGATCCAGTAGCGTTTTGCTACTATGCACCATGTACACAGCATGAATATTTTTTTCAAGGATGAGAATGCAAGCCTAGGATCTCATGCACCCTGCTACAGTTATTCACTTTGGGGGTCAGTTTGTCTCCTCTTAGCATTACCCCAGAGCATGATCTGGGTCTCCATATCCAAAATCCCAGTGTCTCTGTCCCTCATTGAGCGTGTGAAACCTTTTTTTTCTAAACTGAGTGAACTCCTTTGACTTCATCTTTCTCCAAGTCATTTATCTCTACCTGGAATTTCTCTCTACTGAGGATTAGCCTTTTGAAATAAAACCCAGAACATTTGTAGGCAACTTCAATGTCCATCCTCACTACATATTTCACTTTGAAAGTGAAAGCACAGGCCAAATTTATCTACTTATGTTAGAGGAAGGTAAAGGAAAAATAAAGAAGTTCAGTATTTTAAAATGTTTTCATTTTTGTTTTTATCTTAGAAACGTGAAAGTTCAGATTCAAATTTTATGTTCAGTACCCATAGAATTAGACTTTTTGCTAGCTTATTTTTCTTAATTTTTTAATTTCTGATTGTCAGTATCACTTTATTAGCTTTGTTATGAATGCCTGGTAACAAATATGTTTTCCCACTTATCCAAATTGGTATAGATTCTTTTGAACTGGTACAATTCATTGCAGCAGTGTGGGGGTAATTAAAGTCTAGTAGGGTCAAGACTATCTAGAGATAAACACAGAATACCAAGCTTCAAAGAGACAAAGCATGACTTAAGAACTGGGAGTTCCTTTATAAACTTCCAGGAACTGGGTACACATCCACCCATTCTGTGTCTGTGCTCCCCTTGCTGCCACCAATAAACTGACCCTCTTTTTTGCTCAGTAGTAGGAACACCTGCTACTTTAGCTTCTTCTTCTTGGCTTCTATTTGCATATGTCTACTAATGATGTTTTCTCTACTTTATCTTCCAGTTTTTGCCTTTGCTACCAATTGGACATCTCCCAAGAAAAAATGGTATAAGTCTAATTAGCTATCCCCATCAGACAGAGATTTCCTGTGTTATCGACTGAACAATGGGTTATAGTTTCTTGAATCAGATTACTGCCATTGTTCATATCAATTGTGGCTTTGGTAGCAGGATTATTTCAGGAGAATTACATGCAAAGGCACTCCCATGGGGTGCAGGACCCAAGGACCTGGGCCATCCTCCACTGCACTCCCGGGCCACAGCAGAGAGCTGGCCTGGAAGAGGGGCAGCCGGGACAGAATCCGGTGCCCCGACAGGGACTAGAACCTGGTGTGCCGGCGCCGCAGGCGAAGGATTAGCCTAGTGAGCCACGGCGCCGGCCAAGTAATGGGCTTTTAAGTGAAGATGACAAGTATCTGTCTTGCAGCTGGTCCTACTTGCCTCACTGGAACAAACCTGGAAGATCACTCAGGCTATTATCAGTTCTTGCCATTGTGTTCTTAACTGCTGTGGGTCCCCATTGCCATTCTATACCATTCTGGTGACTCAGCTACTCTCTACTGAGAGTAGCCATTGTTCCTGCTACTGAGCAATGAACTGACTTCTCTCTATTGTCATTCTTAGCTTTTGCCATTCATGGTTTCTGACTACTCTTGGCTTTCATTGTCTCATGGCTTCTGATCACTGCCTTTTCTCTGGGTGCTGGTTGGCTTTGTTCTTTTCATTTTTTGAATTTTACCCCTACAACAAACTGCTGACCTTTTCTGTGTGTTGTACACTCAGCATTACAAGAGAGAGTATTGGTCCATCATTTATGGCTACCTCTTTGGGGCAGAGCTATCACCATCTGATATCACTTCTCCCTGGTCCAACCTGCAACCAGGGCTAGGGATTCTCCAGCCTGTCTGAGCCCACCTCGCAGAGTCATGGTTGTTGCAGGGTAGAAGACAGTTAACACTTAACAACACACCAGCTGTGGGCCAGACAATATTCCTAGTGCTTTACAGTTACCCTGTTCAAACTTCAAAATAATATTCCCATTTTATAGATAAGAAAGCTAAGGTGGTTAGAGCCTGGCAGTATTTCCAGAGTCACATAGCCAGTAATCAGCAGAACTAGGATTCTAGGCAGGTCATCTGGCTTTTAACCACTGTCTTTCCAAGTTAACTGAATTAAAACAGACTTTTATCAGAGCTGCTGTGTGTAACAGACTAGTAGCTAACAAACCACCAAAGATTCTAATTCTGGAAGCAGACATTTGGCTGAGCAGTTGAAATGTAGGTTAGTATGCCTGTATCCTTTATTAGAGTGCCTAGGTTTGATTCCCAGCTCTGGCTTGACTCCAGCTTCCTGTTAATTGCAGACTCAGGGAGGCAGTAGTGATGATACAAATAATTGAGTTCCTGCCACCCATATGGGAAATCTGGATTGAGGTCTTGGCCTCAACTTTGGCCCTGGCCCATTTCCAGCTATTGTGGGCACTTGGGGAGTGAACCAGTAGATTAGAAGTGCTCTTTTATTCTATCACTCAAATAAGTCAATAAATAAATACTCAAAGTAAATTCTTACTGTGTGTTCCAGCTCTAGAGTTCTCACTGGGAAGCAGATCACCAGCTAAGCACTATATGTTTTTAATTCTAATAAACCCAAGTAGGGCACATGATTGATTCTAGCCAATGTGAACCAAACTGATGTCCTTCACACCCAGGTCAAGGAGGCCAAGGATCTCTTCTGCCTTCCCTGTGCTCTCTTCTCCTTCTAGGGGAACCTTGGAACCCACCTATTTCAGATGGCAAGTGCCTGGTTCTCTGACTGAGCCTTAGAGAAAAACTGACCAGAACTTCCCAGCCAGAAACGTCTATTAGATCTGGCACAAAGAAGATATATAAAATGTAACATCAATATTTTGGGACTATTTGTTATGATAGTTATTTATTCTGAAAATATACCACACAAAGCCTCCATTTCCTTAATAATGTTTATAAATTTGTTCATGCATATGTGGTTGAGATGTTCTAACCATATAAATGGTTTAGACACTGACATACTTTTATTAAACTAATTATTTATTTGAAAGGGGTGGGAAAGAGAAGCACACAAAGATCTTTCATTTGCTGGTTCACTTCCCAAATGTGCACAACAGCTAAGGTAAGGTCCAGATGAAGCCAGGAGACTGAAACTCATTCTGGATCTCCCACATGGGTGGTAGGACTTGGGCCATTATCTGTTGCTTCTCAGGAAGGACATTAGGAAGAAGCTGAAACTGGGAACAGAGCCAGAACTTGAACCCAGGCACTCCAATATGGATGTCTCAAGTGGCAACTTAATGACTGCTCCAAATGCCAGCCCTTGGTTATTGATATTTAGTGAAATGGCCCAAACAACTTTGACAAAGGCTCTGGGAAGAAAATACTGTAAATCTTTACTGATTTTTACTAAAAACTGATACAACAGTAACTGACTCTTCTGCCTGTGTAGCCATTTACAAATATTGCTGTGTCTGGAAAGGTGTTGTTGAAGCATCTTGCCCTGGACCTCTTAGATTACCATGTGAATAATCAAGATTATCCACTAGGAAACAATGCAACTGCTTCTGCATCTCCCGGATCTAGATTCTGAAAGATGTAGGACGGTGTATTTCCCAATGTTATCGGCTGACTTGAGTCCTCTCCCCAAATTCATACCTTGAATTCTAAATTCTAGCACCTTGGAATATGGCTGTTTTTGAAGAAGGAACTATTAAGGACATAATTAAAGTTAAAAATGATCATATGAGTGGGCCCTAATCCAGTATGACAGCTGTTGGTATAAGAAGAGACTAAGAGACAGAAAATGCAGACTGAGAGATGACTAAGTGAGGATACAGCGAGAAGGTGGTCATGTATAAGCCAGAGAAAAAGTTTCAGATGAAACTAAACCTCCACATGTCTTGCTTTACGACTTCTAGCCAAACTTCTGTTGTTTAACCATGCTGACTATAGTTGTGTTTTTTGTTTTTTAAGATTTATTTTATTTCTTTGAAAGTAGAGTTACAGAGAGAAAGAGAGGGTGAGATAGAAAGATCTTCCATCTGCTGGTTCCCCTCCGTCCCAAATGGCTGCAATGGCTGGGGCTGGGCCAGGAAAAAGCAAGGAGTCAGGAGCTTTCTGTGGGTCTCCCATGTGAATGCAAGGGCACAAGGACTTGGGCCATCTTCTGCTGCTCTCCCAGGTGTATTACCAGGAAGCTGGATCAGAAGTGGAGGAGCCAGGACTTGAACCAGCACCCATATGGGATGCTGGAATTGCAGGTGGTGGCTTTATCTTCCACATTCCAACACCAGCCTCTGTCTATAGTATTTTTTTAAAGATTTATTTAGTTATTTGAAAGGCAGAGTTACATAAAGGTAGAGGCAGAAAGAGAGAGAAAGGTCTTCCATCCGCTGTTTCACTCCCCAGATGGTCACAACAGCCAGAATTGTGCCAGTCTGAAGCCAGGAGTCAGGAGCCAGGAGCTACTTCCGGTCTCCCAAGTGGGTGAAGGGGCCTAAGGACTTGGGCCATCTTCTACTGCTTTCACAGGCCATAGCAGAGAGTCCTGGAGCATCCCATGTGGGATGCCAGCACTTGAGGCAGCGACTTTACCCACTACGCCACAGTGCCGGCCCCCGGTATTTTTTTTATTGCAACCCTAGCAAACTAACACACTCCAAAAGGCCCTCCTGTCCCTCAAAATCAATCATCTGCCTTTTCAAATATCCTAAATCATCACAGATACAACCTGGTACAGGATTCTTTGTATTACAGCCAGTCTTTAAATACCATGAATACAAACACTTTTTGTTTTACTAATATCATGAGCTAGAGCTCTCTTCTTGCATGCTATGAAACTCCTTTATATGAGGAGCTCTCTCTTATTTTCTAAGTTAAGGCAGATATATAACTCTCCAGTTAAGTCAGCGACATCCCCACTCAGCTGTTGATTCCATTTCAATCTCTGAATATTACTAACAGTGTTACTAAGGAAGATTATTTCAATAATGCTACAAAGTTATCACATGTCTCAAGTGAAAGCAAAGGGAGAGATTTTATTACAGAAAATACTCCCACCAGATTATTATCAAGCCCCTTCTATCAGGTTCTATTTGCCTCTCAATCAGAAAACTTAATTGTAGCTTAGACAGCACCTTTCTTAGCTCCTCTAATAATGACTCTGTCCTTTGTTCTAGGCCCTGTCTAGTGCACTTGGGCCTCATTCCTTTGTAATCATAACCTCTACTCTACCACCAATGGCTCTACTCCCAACATGTGTGTACTGATGGTCCTCTTCCCCACTTAATGCTGTATAATTGTTCAAACCTGGTAAATGCCACTCTTAGGATCATTGGTTACTATCCTCACTCTGTCTTTTATGACCTTGTCTAAATATGATCAGAGTCGGTAAACTTGGAAGGCTTCCATAGCCTTGGCAACTCATGACTAGAGCCTAGGGTGGTTACTGGCGCCATAAACTAGAGTGTCAATTTGTTGGGTCAACAACTGGAGCCACTGTGCACTTGCTCCTCATGTGGGATCTCTGTCCTTAGTGTGCTGTACATTGTGATTTAATGCTATAACTAGTACTCAAACAGTATGTTTCACTTTGTGTTTCTATGTGGGTGCAAACTGTTGAAATCTTTATACTAAATTGATCTTCTGTATATAAAGAGAATTGAAAATGAATCTTGGTGCAAATGGAAGGGGAGAGGGAGCGGGAGAGGGGAGGGTTGCGGGTGGGAGGGAAGTTATGGGGGGGGGGAAGCCATTGTAATCCATAAGCTGTACACTGGAAATTTATATTCATTAAATAAAAGTTAAAAAAAAAAAGAAAATACTTTTCTTCAATATTATCCAATATTCCAGACTATCAGGAATATAGGATTATTCTGTTCAAAGACCTCTATTTTTGTTTATATTCCAAGACAATGGAAGCCTAAAGAGCAGGTTCACTAATAATGGCCCTCTGAAAGCATTTTATCATCATGTCCTATTTAGGTTGTATAAATTACAGAATGAAATATTTATAGATGAAATGTTAAGAATTGGAAGCCTATCTTATTAATCTTTATAAAAATATATCAGAATACACAGAATAAATAGTAATGAGTAGCAAACATAAGAAATGAACATAAAATTACTTAAGAATCCCTAGTGATGCATTACTAAAATTTTTTTAAAGACTACTACTGAAAAAAACTTGCCTAAATTCAGAAAGTGTTTTGAGAAGAAATGTGATTTAACTGCTAGGTAAGGAAAGAGGCTGACTTGTACTGTTCATCTGAGACTGAGGAGACTGGGGTAAAACAAAGTAGATGGCTTATGCAATCGCAGGCTGCACACGACCACTTTTTGAATTACCAAGAGACACTCCATCAAGTAGTATCACACAGTCACGCTGGTCATTCTCAGATCAACAGCTGTAGTCATAGTTGGATGAAGTGGCATTCTCACAAGGACATTCTGACCTTCATAGGATGCCTGACCTTTCTTTTGAGACTTCTGCGCTGGCCCCCATAGCTTTCACCTCTTACACTGGTTTTAGACACGCCCAGAATAAAGCTGAAATGGAGTCCTGCCATAAATCAAGGCCTATGAATGGATGCTATAAAATTCTTAATTTATATGCTACATGGTGTGTGTTCCTCTGAGAGACATAAAGCTATGCAAATAGACTAACAGAAAGCAATGATTTAAAAGGACCATTTGCTAAGAAAGGAAGCAACGGAAATCAGTAAGCTCACTTCAAGTGAGTGAGTGTACCACCAACTAGTGTGAAAGAACAGCTGGATGGGGCTCATAGAAAGCTGATGCATTTATAAATCTCATTTCCAAAGCAGGTTGGTAGAGTATAGCCCTCTTTCTACTCTCTACTTGGAAGACACAACAAACCATTCTGTGTAATCTGAGCCTAAACTGGAAGGTGTGAAAGAACTGAATTTCCCCTTGCTTCTTTCCTCTTTTTGCCAAGAGGGTTGCTATGAGCAAAAGCAGAAAAGGCTATTTCCTTACATATAAGTGCTATGTTCCTGGGCAATCAATTGTCCATGTTTTAGATCCTGCCAGCCTGTAGACGATGCATTACTTTTACAGTTAAAATGAAAAATAAAGCACAAAATGTGCAATGAGGCTTTGGTGTTAATGTATATGTCAAGTATCTCACAATTTATGACTATTTGTCTAACTCTAATTACTCGGTTTCCATTTGTTTTAGATTTATCACAAACACTCAAGGCAGAAAGCTAGAATGGTGCTTATTTTATACTATATCCAAACTCACTTTAGAAAATATTACTTTCAGCTCAACTTTCCTGTGTCATCAATCTCAGAAGCTATTTGTAATCCATTATAGAACATGTCAGCAGAAATCAATTCAGGTGACTCGTCAGTATCTCTTGCTAACCTCAGAGGGTAACAGATAATGCTGCTTGCCACTGTCATTTGTTATTTGGTGGGGAAGGAAACCAGACACGGACCCCATATTTCCAATTAAGCTCTGAAGTGCTTGGCTAATATTTATCTGGGGCACTGCATTTAGATGGTAGAACTGTTGTATTAGCACAAAATTTGAGTCAATTTTGAGGTAGTATTGTAGAATAAAAAATGTTTCCTACAAAAAGTAGAGAAGATAGTTTCAGAAATTTGTCAGGCTCGTGTGTCCAGAACTCTTTCGTAGACATTACTTTTTAGAGATGTGTGATGTAAAATTCCCCATCTTTAAAAGTGAACTGACATCTGGAACTTGCAATTAATTAAAAAGAAACAGGAGCAGGTGTTACCCGTGGTGGTTAAGCTATTGCTTTGAATGCCTGGGCTTCAGTCCTCTCTCCGTTTCAGCTTCCTGCTAATGCCCACCCTGTGAAGCAGTAGGTGATACCTCAAGTCATTGTGTCCGGCCACTCAACTGGGAGATCTCTGAGTTCCTGGCAACACCTCCTGACTTCAGCCTGGCCCAGCCCTGGGGCATTTGGAGAGTGAAACAGCAGATGAGAAATCTCTCTCTGTCTCTTGGTCTGGCTCTCTGTCTTTCAAATAAATAACCATAGAAAAATAAATTTAAAAAAAGAAACAAAATTTTGGAAAAATTATAAGGATTTGTATTGTTAGAAATAGCATATTATATAAATTGAAGGAATGCTGTTTCTTTTTTTTAAAAAAAAGGTTCATTTTTATTTATTTGAAAGACAGAGTTACAGAGAGAGGTAGAGACAGAGAGAGAGGTCTTCCATCTGCTGGTTCACTCCCCAGATAGTCTCAACAGCCAGAGCTGTGCTAATCCAAAGCCAGGAACCAGGAGCTTCCTCCAGGTCTCCCATGTGGGTACAGGGCCCAAGGACTTGGGCCATCTTCTACTGCTATCCCAGGCCATAGCAGAGAGCTGGACTGGAAGTGGAGCAGCTCAGACTAGAACCAGCACCCATATGGTACGTTGGTGCTTCAGGCCAGGACTTTAACCCGCTGCACCACAGTGCTGGCCCCGCTGTTTCTTTTTAATATGACTTCCCTCCTCCATTTTATTTTTTAATTTTTTTTTTATGATTTATTTACTTATTTGAAAGGCAGAGTGAGAGAGAGAGAGAAAGATCTTCTAACTGCTGGTTCACTCCTCAAATGACTTCACTGATTGGGGCTGGCCCAGGCTGAAGCCAGGAGCTTCTTGCAGATTTCCCTCATGGGTGGCAGGGGTCCAAGGTCTTAGGCCATCTTCTGTGGCCCTCGCAGGCACATTAGCAGGGAGCAGGACCGGAAGTGGAGCAGTGAGGACTTGAACAAGTGTCTACATGGGATGAGGGTGCTGTAGGCTGTGGCTTAACCTGCTGTCCCACATGGCCACCCCATGCCCCTTTAAGAAAGCACATATTCCCTTGGAGCAAGGACAGTCTCTTCAAAATGGTGCTGGGAAAACTGGATTTCCACGTGCAGAAGTATGAAGCAAGACCTCTACCATTTACCTTACAAAAGAATCTGCTCAAAATGGACCAAAGACCTAAATCCACAACCCAATACCACCAAATTACTAGAGAACATTGAGGAAACCCTGCAAGACATGGGCACAGGCAAAGGGTTCTTGGAAAAGATCCCAGAGGATCAATCAAAGCCAAAATTGACAAATGGGATTATATCAAATTGAGAAGCTTCTGCATTGCAAAAGAAACACTCAGCAAACAGGCAACCAACATAATGGGAGAAAATATTTGCAAGCTATGCAACTGATAAAGGATTAATATCAACAATCTATAAAGAGCTCAAGAAAATCAACAATAAAACAAACAATCCAGTTAAGAAATGGGCAAAGGATGTGAGCAGACATTTTTCTTTTTCTTCTTTTATTTTTAAAGATTTATTTTTATTTGAAAGTCAGAGGTACACAGAGAGAGGAGAGGCAGAGAGAGAAGTCTTCCATTTGCTGGTTCACTCCCCCATTGGCTGCAACAGCCAGAGCTGTGAGGATCCGAAGCCAGGAGCCAGGAGCTTCTTCTGGGTCTCCCACGTGCGTGCAGGGACCCAAGGTCTTGGGCCATCTTCTGCTGCTTTCCCAAGCCATAGCAGAGCTGGATGGGAAGTGGACCAGCTGGGACTAGAACTGGCGCCCAAATGGGATGCCGGCACTTCAGGCCAGGGCGTTAACCAGCTGCACGCCAGAGTGCTGGCCCCAAGCAGACATTTTTCAAAAGAGGAATTCAAATGGCCAACAGACACATGAAAAAATGCTCAGGATCACTAGCCATCAGGAAATGCAAATCAAAACCACAGTGAGGTTTCACCTCACCCCGGTTAGAATGTCTCTCATACAGAAATCAACAAAGAACAAAATGCTGGCGAGGATGTGGGGAAAAAGGTACCCTAATCCACTGCTGTTGGGAATGTGCAGCCACTGTGGAAGACAGTATGGAGATACCTCAGAAACCTGAATATAGACCTACCATCTAAATCCAGCCATCTCACTCCTGGAATTTACTCAAACGAAAAGAAAGCAGCATATTAAAGAGTGATATGTACCCCTATGTTCATTTCAGCTCAATTCGCAATAGTGAAGATATGGAATCAACCCAGATGTCTACAAACTGAAGACTGGATAAAGAAATTATGGTGTATGTACACTATGGAATACTATACAGTGGTTAAAAAAAAGAAGAGATCTCATCATTTGCAACAAAATGGATGCAACTAGAAAATATTATACTTAGTGAAATAAGGCAGTCCCAAAGGGACAAATACCATATGTTCTCCCTGATCTGTGATAACTAACAAAGTACCTAAAATGTAATCTATAGAAGTGAAATTGACACTTTGAGATGCCAGGAGTTTGAACAGCACTTGCTCACTGTTGAGGAAAAATGTGTTTTTTTTTTTATGCTATTTGTTAAACTTTTTACATAGTGTAGAGTTAATCTTATGAGTATAAAATAAGAATGCGACTAGGAGAGGGAGGTAGAAGAAGGGTGGGAGTGTGGGTGGGAGGGAGGGTAGGGTGGAAGAACCACTATGTTCCCTAAATTTGTATATATAACATGCATGAAGTTTGTATACCTTAAATAAAAGGTTTCTTGGGAAAAAAAATCACAAGGGATTGGTAATGGAAGAAAAAAAAAAAGAAAGCAAATATTCATTAAGGGACACTGGAAAACAAAAATATAAACAAAAAAACCTTTGATTTTCCCACCAAAGATAGGTGTTATTTGTTTTTAAAAAGTGTTTTCACTATTGTCTTTACAGTTACCAGTGTGTAACAGCATTTCTCTTTGCTAGCACATACCTTTGCAAGAATTTTTAGACTCCACAATTTTCTGTTAAACGTAGCCTCCACAATGTACAGTTCGGCACATGCTCAATGGGACTTACCCCTAATGCTAGAGTTAGAAATGTGCCAGGAGATTCCAATTCAATCCCATCAAGGAGGTATGTACCAATGCCATCTCACTAGTCAAAGTGATCAGTTTCAGTTCATAATTGATCATAATGATAGGATTAAGAGTCAAAAGGATCACATAAATAAGACTACTGTCTGCTAATACTAACTGATAGAATTAAAAAGGAGAGAATGATCCAACATGGGAAGCGGGATACAAAGCAGACTCACAGAATGGCAGATGTCCTAAACAGCACTCTGGCTTCAGAATCAGCCCTTAAGGTATTCGGATATGGCTAAAAAACCCAAGAGAGTATTGTAGGCATAGAAAGCCAAGACACTCTGGCAAAAACAAAACAAAACAAACAAAAAAACCCACAAAAAACCTAAATGAAAGATCTCTGTGAGATCCCAGTGGAAAGAAGGGGCCATCAAAGAAGGAGGTACCTTTCTTTGAAGGGAGGAGAGAATTTCCACTTTGGCCATAGTCTTATCTAAATAAGATAGGAGTTGGCGAACTCAAGAGGCTTCCATAGCCTTGGCAGCTCATGACAAGAGCCTCCGGTGATTACTGATGTCATAAATAAGAGTGTCAATTATTATATCAACAACAGGAGTCACTGTGCATTTACTCTCCATTAGGATCTCTGTCCTTAATGTGTTGTACTATGTGAATTAACGGTAAAACTACTACTCAAACAGTACTTTATACTTTGTGTTTCTGTGTGGGTGCAAATTGTGAAATCTTTACTTAGTATATACTAAATTGATCTCTATATAAAGATAATTGAAAATGAATCTAGGCCAGCGCCATGGCTCACTAGGCTAATCCTCTGCCTGTGGCGCCGGCATTCCGGGTTCTAGTCCCAGTTGGGGTGCCGGTTCTGTCCCGGTTGCTCCTCTTCCAGTCCAGCTCTCTGCTGTGGCCGGGAAGGCAGCGGAGGATGGCCCAAGTCCTTGGGCCTTGCACCCGCACGGGAGACCAGGAGGAAGCTCCTGGCTCCTGGCTTTGGATCGGTGCAGTGCTGGCCGTGGCGGCCATTTGGGTGGTGAACCAACAGAAGGAAGACCTTTCTTTCTGTCTCTCTCTCTCTCTCACTAACTCTGCCTCTCAAAAAAAAAAAAAAAAAAAAAAAAAAAGAAAAAGAAAGAAAAAGAAAATGAATCTTGATGTGAATGGATGGGAGAGGGAGCGGGAGATGGGATGGTTGCGGGTGGGAGGGAGATTATGGGGGAAAAAGCCGCTATAATCCAAAAGTTGTACTTTGGAAATTTATATTTATTAAAGTTTAAAAAATTAATTAATTAAAAAAAAAACTGCAGGCTCCACAATTCACCTAGTCCCACATTATTAGATGTTTAGGTTGATCTAAGTTTTCACTTTCATCAGAAATACCACTGTGAGTATCTATGCATGAAAATATTCTTAGTATTGAATTATTTTAGATGATTTGTTTTCTTAGAAAAAAATCAGACTTAAAACAAAATACTACGGTACTATCAGAAATCTACAACAATGCTTTGGTGGCACTTCTGCTAGCACTGAATAGCATCGTGTCTGTGTGATTGTAGGGAAGGCTCCTTATGAAGCCCTTCTCCCATGATAAAGACCATTTTATGCCATGGGAGTGGCCTCTGGGGTAGCTGTCCATCCCCCCCACCACCAAGGATAACCACAAGGATAAACATTTGAAGTAGAATCTGGTGATGGGGAGAAGGGTAAGCTGCACATAGCAGCGGCTGATGTTTCTGAGTTGATATCTTTGGGGAACCAATTGTGCCGGTTTACTGTTTAATGCCAGCCAGGTGGTAAGGATTACTGGTTGATCTATCTGCTGCCAGCAATTCCTCCCATAAGTAAAGTAAATATCTCTCACAATCAAGACTTCTAGGTAGTCTTTCTTAGGGATTAATGAACGTTATGTGTGAGCCCATATGAACTTCGGAATCCTGTGGTGCATGGCAGGATGACCATACACCCTTTTCCTTCTACCAAAGCTTCATTAAAAAGGCAGTAAAAGAATAAAATCTATGTATAGACTCATTATCCACAAGATCAAAGAAGATGAAAGTGAGAACAAAGATTTGGCAGAGAAAGCTGTGGCCCCAGGAAACTGACCAGGAGAAGTGAAAATATGAGACTCCTTGAGCAGCTTCCAACCCTTTTCTAGAACTCAGGCAACTGGTTATGTACTTTCTCTGCAGGACACATAAGGATTATTTTCTTGAGCAATAAGATCAAGACCACCAAACAATGATATTTTGGTCTTCCAACATAAGGGCCAAACAGGTTGAGACCTAAATGAGACAGAGATGAAACTGAATATGTGTAACTGAAATTTATTTTTAATGTTTTATTGTATGGTAAATTGACATCATTATACAATTTGCCCCCATATCCATCACTTCACTTTCTTTGGTTTCAGTTGCTGTCCACTGTGGCCCAAAAATATTAAAAGGAAAATTCCAGAAATAAACAACTCATAAGTTTTAAATTGTGCAGGTTTAAAAAAATTGTTTTCACTTAAAGGCAGAGTGACATATACAGAGAGATTGATCTCCCATCTGCTAGTTATCTCCCTAAATTCCTGTAACAGCTGGGTCTGGGTCTGGGGCAGGCCAAAGCCAGGAGCCAGAAACTCTATCCGGGTCTCCCAGATGAGTGGCAGGAGCCCACACACTTGAGCCATCATCTGTTACTTCCCAGGCACATTAGCAGAAAGCTGGATGGGAAGCAGAGTAACCAGGACTTGAACCTGCATTCCTATACTGGGATGTGGGCAGTGGCTTAACCCATGGTGCCACAATGCAGGTCCTTTGTGCAGTTCTGAGTAATGTGATGAAACTTTAACTCATCTGTCTCCATCCCATCTGGGACTTAAAATCTTCCTTTTGTCTAGTACATACATCTTGAATATGCTGCTTGTCCACTAGTTACTCAGTAACCTTTTTGGTTATCAGCACAGGCCTACATTGTCTTATTTGGCTTCATTTTATTGAGATTTGCATAGTTTTTTTTTTTTCTTTTTTACAAATTGAAGGACTGTGGCAACCTTCTACCAAGCAAGACAATGACATGATTTTTCCAATACCATGCACTCACTTGGTGTCTTTGTGTCACATTTTGGTATTTCTTGCAATACTTCAAACTTTTAATTATTACTTTTATCATAGTAATTTATAATCAGTGATCTCTGATGTTACTATTGTAATTGTTTTGGGACACCACAGTGTCCATCAGAGTTGGCAAACTTAACCGGTAATTGTTGTGGGTGTTCTGTTCCAAACACTGGCTATTCTTTGTATTCTTTGTCTTTCTCTCTTTCATGGGCCTCCCTAGTCTTTGAGATAAAAATTCTTGAAATTAGGGGCAGGCACTATGGCGTATTAGAAGTGGTGGATGGAAGACCTCTTTCTCTCTCTCTCAGTCTCTGTAACTCTGTCTTCCAAATAAATAAATAAATCTCTTAAAAATTTATTGAGGGGATGGAGCCATGGCTCACTTGGTTAATCCTCCGCCTGCGGCGCCGGCATCCCATATGGGCACCGGGTTCTAGTCCCGGCTGCTCCTCTTCCAGTCCAGCTCTCTGCTGTGGCCCGGGAGGGCAGTGGAGGATGGCCCAAGTGCTTGGGCTCCTGCACCCGCATGGCAGACCAGGAAGAAGCACCTGGCTCCTGGCTCCTGGCTTCAAATAGGCATAGTGCTGGCCGTGGCAGCCATTTGGGGAGTGAACCAACAGAGGGAAGACCTTTCTCTCTGTTTCTCTCTCTCTCTCTTTCACTAACTCTGTCAAAAAAAAAATTATTGAAATTAGTCCAACTAATTACAATCATCTCTAAACATTCAAGTGAAAGGGAGTTGTGTGTTTCTCACTTTAAATCAAACACTAGAAATGATTATGCCTAGTGAGGAAGGCGAGTCAAAAACCAACACAGGCCAGAGGCTAGGCCTCTTGTGTCAGTCAAGTTGAACATAAAAAGGCAAAGTTCTTGAAGGAAATTAAAAGCGTTACTTCAGTGAACTCACAGGTGATAAGAAAGCAAAATAGCTGGGTTGCTGATATGGAGAAAGTTTTAGTGGTCTGCACAGATGATCAAACCAGCCAGGACAGTTTCTTAAGCCAAAGCCAGAGCAAGATCCTAACTCTATTTCTTGGAAGGCTGAGAGGAATGCCGAAGCTGTATATGGGAAGTCTGAAACTAGCAGGGGTTGCTTCATGAAGTGCAAGGCAAGAAGCTGTCTCTGTAACAGAAAAGTGCAAGGTGAAGCAGCAAGTGCTGATGTAGATGCTGTGGCAAGTTATGCAGAAGCTGTGGCTAGGATAATTGACAAAGGTGACTACACGAAACAAGTTTTCAGTGTAGATGAAACAGCCATATACATAGGACGAAGATGCGATTTGGGGCTTTTTCGCAATCTGAGAGAAGTCAACAACTGGATTCCAAGTCTCAAAGGACAGACTGATTCTCCTGCAGCTGAAGACTTTAAGTTGAATTGATGCTCACTTGCCATAAGGAAAATTCAAAGGCCCTTGTACTCAGCCTGTGATCTATAAATGGAATGACAAGGCCTGGATGATAGCTCATCCGTTTAAAACATAGTTTATATTTTTATTATTTTAAGATTTATTTATTTATTTGAAAGACAGAGTTACAGAGAGGCAGAGGCAGAGACAGAGAGAGGTCTTCTATGTGCTGGTTTACTCCCCAAATGGTTGAAATGTCTGGAGCTGGGCAGATCTGAAGCCAGGTGCTCCCTTTGGGTCTCCTAAGAAGGTACAGGGGCCCAGGGATTTGAGTCATCTTCTGCTGCTTTCCCAGGCCATAGCAGAGAGCTGGATTGGAAGTGGAACAGCTGGGACTCGAACCAGTGCCCATATGGGATGCTGGCACTGCAGGCGTCGGCTTTACCCACTTTGCTGCAGTGCTGGCCTCTGGGACATGGTTTAACTGAACACTTTGAGTCCACTGTTGAGACCTACTGGTCATAGAAAAAAATCCTTTTAAAAATATTATTGGGCCGGCGCCGTGGCTCAACAGGCTAATCCTCCGCCTTGCGGCGCCGGCACACCGGGTTCTAGTCCTGGTCGGGGCACTGATCCTGTCCCGGTTGCCCCTCTTCCAGGCCAGCTCTCTGCTGTGGCCAGGGAGTGCAGTGGAGGATGGCCCAAGTGTTTGGGCTCTGCACCCCATGGGAGACCAGGATAAGCACCTGGCTCCTGCCATCGGAACAGCGCGGTGCGCCAGCCGCAGCGCACCTACCGCGGCGGCCATTGGAGGGTGAACCAACGGCAAAAGGAAGACCTTTCTCTCTGTCTCTCTCTCACTGTCCACTCTGCCTGTCAAAAATAAAAAAAATAAAAAATAAATAAAATAAAAAAAAATTATTGCTCATTGACAAAGCACCTGGTCACCCAAGCGCTCTGATAGAGACAGACGTGCAGTGAGATGGATGTTGTTTTCATGTCTGCTAACACCACATCCATTCTGAAGTACATAGATCAAGGAGTAATCCTGACTTTCAAGTCTTACTATTTAAGAAATATATTTTGTAAACAGCTGCCATAGGTGGTGACTCCTCCGATGGATCTGGGCAAAGGAAATTGAAAACCTTCTGGAAAGGATTCACTATTCTAGATTCATCGTGAACATTTGTGATTCGTGGAAGGATATAAAAATATCAAGAATCACAAGGGTTTGGAAGAAATTGATTCCAACTCTTATGGATGACTTTGAGGGGTTCAAAATTTCTGTGGAGCCGCCCTTGCCCCTGGATAGCTCCAGGGACTGCTCGGTCCCCAGCAGGACTGCTGAGGATGACCAAGAGGAGGACATGGAGAAATGAGGCCAGGGTGTGGGCCCTGCAGGTAGCTGCCTGGCCGCCAGCTGCCCGGGGTCTGCCCCACAGATGCCCCCTAGCCCCAGACACCTGAGGCCCGAGAATGTCCCATCCGGCCGCTGGGCCCCATGTGTCTGTGTCATTGTGCTTGGAGCTGGCTAGCTGCCTCCTGCTCCCGGCTGTTCTGGGTCCCCTGCAAGGCTGGCCCAGAGCTTCTGTCTTAGACCTGGGGCCCCAGGCATCCACTTCTCACGGGACAGGAGTCTTCCGCAGATTTTATTTTCCCCATTTTTGTAGTTGACATGATCCTCTTCAAATAGTTGTGATTTAAATATAAAATGTCTTTGACGAAAAAAAGAAAACAAAATTTCTGTGGAAGAAGTAACTGCAGACAAGGTAGAAACAGCAAGAGAACTAGAATTAAAAGTGGAGCCTGGGGCTGTGGCATAGTGGGCTAAGCCTCTGTCTATGGCACTGGCATCCCATATGGGTACCTGTTTGTATTCCACCTGCTCCTCTTCCAATCCAGTTCTCTGATATGGCATGGGAAAGCAGCAGAAGACGGCCCAAGTGCTTGGGCCCCTGCACCCATGCAGGAGACCTAGAAGAAGCTCCTGGATCTTGGCTTCAGATCAGCCCAACTCCAGCCGTTGGCGGCCATTTAGGGAGTAAACCAGTGGATGGAAAACCTTTCTCTCTATCTCTCCCTCTCTCTGTCAGTAACTCTACTTCTCAAATAAATAAATAAATCTTAAAAAAAAAAAAAGAAGTGGAGCCTGAACATGTGAATTGTTGTTAAGTACTTCTTATGGCTAAACAAAGTGGTGATTTCTTTTCTTAAATTTTTATTTATTTATTTTTTATAATTTTTTTTTTATTTGACAGGTAGAGTTATAGACAGAGAGAGAGAGAGAGAGAGAGAGACAGAGAAAGGTCTTCCTTCCGTTGGTTCACCCTCCAAATGGCCACTAGGGCCAGCGCTGCGCCAACCTGAAGCCAGGAGCCAGGCGCTTCCTCCTGGTCTCCCATGCGGGTGCAGGGGCCCAAGCACTTGGGCCATCCTCCACTGCCCTCCCGGGCCACAGCAGAGAGCTGGACTGGAAGAGGAGCAACCGGGACTAGAATCCAGTGCCCATATGGGATGCCAGCGCCACAAGGTGGAGGATTAACCACGTGAGCCATGGTGCTGGCCCCAAAAAGTGGTGATTTCTTGAGATGGAATCTACTCCTGGTGAAGATGTCATGAACACAGTTAAAATGACCACAAAGGATTTATGACATAAACTTAGTTGATAAAGTGACAACAGAATCTAAGAGGATTGACTCAAATTTTGAAAAGTTCTAATGTGAGTAAAATGCTATCAAGCAACATCACATGCTCCAGAGAAGGAAAGGAAGAGTCGATTGATGGAGCAAACCTCATTGTCTTATTTTAACAAATTGCCACATTTATCCCAACCTTTGCAACCACCACCCTGACTAGTCTGTCCATCAACACTGAGGCAAGACCTTCCAAAGCAAAAAGATTATAACTCGCTGAAGGCTCAGATAACTGTTAGCAATAAATTAAGGTATATACATTTTAAATTAAGGTATATACATTTTTTTAGACAATGCTATTGCACATTTAACAGACTATAGTATAAACATAACTTTATACATACTGGGAAATAAAAAAAAAATCACTCTATCATGGCACTTGCTTTATTGCCATGGCCTGGAACCTAACCTGCAGTATCTCTGAGCTATGCCTCTATAGTGCATACAGCTCAGTACTACCTGCTGCTTCAGACATCCACTGGGTGTCTTGGAATATATTCCTTGTGGATAAGAGAGAGAATATTTTCATTCATGGGGTATAAAGCGATATTACAGTCCATGAAGAAAATGTGGAGTAATTTAATCAAGCCAATTAACAAAGCTGGCACCTGAACTACCTATTTTGTGTGTATGTGGTGAGAACATCTGGTATTCTCTTAGAGCAATCTTGAAATGTACAATACATTATTGTTGGCTATAATCATCATATTGCGAGATATATCTTTAAAAAAGCTTGATGTTTCCTGAAAACCTAGAATAGTGCTTAGGCTATGGTAGGTATACAATAAATACACAATAAGGTTGAATTTTGTCATAGTTTTGAATTTGTCATGATTTTTAAACTTAGGTGTTCAGAAAACCTTTTAGTGGTTTTCTAAATATCCAATTTTACTTTCTTTGGTTATTCTTTCTTTGTCTAATTAGAAATTTATATTAATTTTAATTAATTTTAAGACATTTAAATTTTTACTTTTGCTCTTCATCATTAAAACATTTTTTTTCAAACTGCTACTGAATTTTCTCAAGATTATTCAATCATCCTTCCTTTTTACATTAATTTGTAATATTTTCGTTTTTAGTCTAGGAAGCTTCTCTTTTATTTCAGTTCTAGAATTAGAAAACACATCATAAAATAGAATATTTCCTTCAATTATTTATTTTATTTTATTTTATTTTATTTTTGACAGACAGAGTGGACAGTGAGAGAGACAGAGAGACAGAGAGAAAGGTCTTCCTTTTTTGCCGTTGGTTCACTCTCCAATGGCCACTGCGGCCGGTGCACCGCGCTGATCCGAAGCCAGGAGCCAGGTGCTTCTCCTGGTCTCCCATGCGGGTGCAGGGCCCAAGGACTTGGGCCATCCTCCACTGCCTTCCCGGGCCATAGCAGAGAGCTGGCCTGGAAGAGGGGCAACTGGGACAGAATCCGGCGCCCCAACCGGGACTAGAACCCGGTGTGCCGGCGCCGCAAGGCGGAGGATTAGCCTGTTAAGCCACGGCACCGGCCCCCTTCAATTATTTATTATACATGTGAGCGAATTCTCATAAATGAGAGGGCAAGGAGAAGCTAATTGCAAAGGGGATATATCAGGGTTTGAATTCAGATGGTCCCATTTTCTTAACTCTACTATTCTGCTTTCCAGACTATTTTTTTTTAAACAAGAGACTATGCTATTATTATTATGGTGGCAGCTATGATAGAATTAGGCTTCTTTTTTATTATTTATCTTCCATAATTTTGTGACTATCCTTACCTGTTTTTTAAAAAATTTAATTATTTCAATAGTAATTTTCTAGTTTGTTATTATCTAAAAGACATCATTTATGAAATCATTTCTTAAAAGCTAACAGATGCTCAACAGCTAAAATTTATTGAGTATCCAGTTTTGAAACGGTTTTAAATGCATATGTTGGAGCAGGGGCAGGTATTTGATGCTTGGTAACATGCTGCTTGGAATGCCCACATCCCATATACGTTCCAGCTACTTCACTTCAGATCCAGTTTCCAGCTAATGCACACTCTGGGAGGCAGCAGAAGGTCAAGTCCCTGGGTCCCTGCCATCCACAAAGGAGACCTGGATGGAGTCCTGGCTTTGGACCAGTCCTAGCTATTGTGAGCATTTGGAGGAGTGAACCAGTGGATGGAAGATCTTCTGTCTGTTTCTCTATCTCCCTACCTTTTTTTTTTTTAATTATTTTATTTATTTGAAAGATAGAATTACAGAGAGAGGTAGAACCAGAAAGAGAGAGAGAGAGAGAGAGAGAGAGAGAGAGGTCTTCCATTCCGTTGGTTCACTCCCCAAATGACCGCAAAGGCCAGAGCTAAGGTGATCCGAAGCCAGGAGCCAGGGTCTTCCATGAGAGTGCAGAGGCCCAAGGAGTTGGGCCATCTTCTACTGATTTCCCAGGCCATAGCAGAGAACTGGATCGGAAGTGGAACAGCCGAGACTTGAACTGGCACCCATATGGGATGCTGGTGCTGCAGGCTGGGGCTTTAACCCAGTGTACCACAGCACCGGCCTCTCTATCTTTCTTTTTCTTTTTTTTTAAAGATTTATTTATTTATTTGAAAGAGTTACATAGAGAGAGGAGAGGGAGAGGGAGGAAGAGAGAGAGAGAGAGAGAGAGCAGAGATCCTCCATCCAATGGTTCACTCCCCAGATAGCCGCAACAGCTGGAGCTGTGCTGATCCAAAGCCAGGAGCCAGGAACTTCCTTGCAGTTTCCCACATGGGTGCAGGGGCCCAAGGACTTCAGCCATCTTCTACTGCTTTCCCAGGCCATAGCAGAGAGCTGGACAGGAAGTGGAGCAGTCGGGTCTTGAACCGGTGCCATATGGGATTCAGGCACTTCAGACCAGGGCGTTAACCCACTGCGCCACAGCGCTGGCCCCCTCTCTACCTTTCAAATGAAATGAAAATAAATTAATAAAGTATTTTAAGAAATCACCTAAGTCTATTCCTTCATGAAGACGAAATAAATGAGTATGCCATATCTTAAATATTTTAAGAGCCTGTATATTTATGTGTAAGGCAGGTCTTGGGAGTTTTTTCTCCTGGTGATGACTTCATATAAGCATTGTTAAATCAACACTAACAGAAATTTTATTATCCATACAATTTAATCAGGGCATCTGGTAAAGTACATTTCAGCTCTTTATAATTTAATAAGAACAAGTTGTTATTGTTCAGAATTATAAACAGTCTGTTATCTGTTTTTTAAAGGACAAAGTAAGAAAGGCACTCGGGTCAGAGTGTCCAAGATGGCAGAACAAGGAAGGAGTTTACTGCTCTAGTCTAGGGGAAGATAGTTTTAAAAAAGTGGAGAGAGTACAATCTCAGGAAGAGTTAGGGATAAAACTCCAGAGGAAACTCCATGCAAAGTAGCGGGACACTGTGTTCAAATGTAGAGGGTATGAATGCGCAAAACTCAGGACCTCAGCAGCCAAGAGCCTCAGCACTAGCTTTGGAGTGAGGTGAGACCAGACTGCAGCCATCCAAGCCACTGGCGATAAAGCTGCAGGAAGAGCCTGAGGGAGTCCAGTGTGGAGCCCTGTGGGGGACAGTGTACCCGTCAACCTAGAGGAGGAAAAAGAGGGGAACACATTTTTCTTTCCAAGACCACCCAGAAATGGCATCCTGTAAATAGCTGAGGGAGGACGGGTACCATTTTGGACATGTGTAACAGCTTGTGTCTGCATGCCCAGCAACCAGCCAAGAAGAAACTGCTGAGTCTGTCTGGGAGAACTGAGAGGGGGCTGGGTGCTCATGAACTGAGGGAGGATTGTGTGCTGGGACTGTGAAAACACTGTGGCTATGTGGGATGGCACAGGGTGTGACTAGGACTTTGGGCAGTGACTGTGGGCAGCTCTACATGCTCAGGGCCCCCTGAATTCCTGGTGAGAGTCATTGCTGCAGAATCCGTGCTCACACCAAGGACTGCACAGATCCTTTGTGTGGTCCTTGTGGCAGCATAGATAAATAATGTACTCACTAGGACTAGTGCCCAGGCATTGGACTACTTTGAGGAAAGAATGTGAGTGTAAGACAACACCGACAGAGTAGAACAAATCTTCCCTCCGATTTTGTTTAAAAAAAAAAAAAAAAAAAAAAAGGAGATTTACCACATCCAACCTGGGTGTCACCTTAGACATTCCCTATACCATGGAGTACTGAGCAGAGCTCCCTGGACATATGCAGTATGGATATTCACTGAAAAAGCAGACACTCCACTAAGCGACAGAGATTTAGTCCAAAGATAAAAGCCATCACTAAGAAAAAAATAAAACAAAAAAGAAAAATAACAAGTATGTCCACAAATGCCTCTAAATAAATGCAGCAGCTCAAGAAACAAGAATAAGGAAGACAACATGATGACCTTCAAAGAACACAACACTTCAATACTAGAATGTGAAGAGGAAAAGGAAGAAAAAATGCCAGAAATGGAATTCAAAAAAATTGATCACAGGATTACTTAGAAGTAATCCATGAACTCATGAAATCTGTATGTGACATGAAAGAAAATTCCTCCCATGAAATTATGATCTTAAAGAGAAATCAAAATGAAATCTTGGAAATGAAGAATTCAATAAAACAAATAAAAATGCAGTGGAAAGTCCTAACAACAGATTCAGTTAAGCAGAAGAAATAACTGAGCTAGAAGATAATTATCTGGAAATTTTAAAGTCAAACCAGGAAAAACAACAAGAAATTAGAAAACTAAAAAACAGTATTGGAGATCTATGGGATATTATCAAATGACCAAACACACATGTCTTAGGATTTCCTGAAGGTATGGAAAGAGAGGATAGATTAGATGGCCTCTGTAGTGAAACATCTGCAGAAAACTTCCCTCATTTGGAAAAAGAAAGGGACATCCAAGTACAGGAAGCACATAGAAAGCCTAATAGACATGACCAGAAAAGATCTTCCCATGACACACTGTAGTCAAACTCTCCACAGTAAAACATAAAGACAAGATTCTAAAATGTGCACTAGAGAAATACCAGATTACTTTCAGAGGATTTCCATTTAGACTCATAGCTGATTTCTCATCAGAAACCCTACAGTCTAGGAGAATGGTGAGATATATTCCAAGTCTTAAGAGCAAAAAACTGTCAACCCAGAATATTGTACCCTACAAAGTTCTCATTTATGAATGAAGGTGAAGTAAAGACCTTCTATCACAAACAGAAAGAATTTGTCACCACTAGTCTAGCCCTACAAAAGGTGCTTAAGGACGTGCTGCACACAGAAACACAGAAACACAGTCATCATTATGAAAAAAGGTAAAGGAAGAAAATCTCTCAGTAAAAGTTTAACAAAGGAAATTCAAAGTAAATAATAGGAATATTTATGGAAAAAAGGCAGGGCAAAGTTGTTAATTATCAATAGTCACCTTGAATGTAAATGGCATCAACTTCCCAGTTAAAAGATGGAGACTGGCTGCCTACAAGAAACACATCTCACCAACAAAGTTATACACAGACTTAAAGTGAAAGGACAGAAAAAGATATGCTAACAGAAACCAAAAAGAGCTGGTATAGCCATTCTAATATCAGACAAAATAGACTTTACTACAAAAACTGTTAAAAGAGACAAAGAAGGACACTATGTAATGATTAAGGGATCAATTCAACAGGAAGATGTGACTATTATTAACATATATGCACCTAATTATAGGGCACCTGGCTATTTGAAAGAAATGTTAATGGATCTAAAGGGAGACATAGATTCCAATGCAATAGTAATGGCGGACTTCAATACCCCACTTTCAGCTACAGACAGATCAACCAGATGGAAAATCAGAAGGGAAACAACAGAGTCAATTGACACTATAGACCTAAGGGACCTAACGGATATCTACAGAACTTTTCATCCTACATTTGCAAAATACATATTCTTACCACCTGTGCACAGAATTTTCTCTAGGATAGACCACATCCTGGGCCATAATACAAGTCTCAGAAAATTCCAAAAAACTGAAATCATACCATGCATTTTCTTGGAACACAATGGGATGAAGCTGGAAATCAGCAACTCAGGAATCCCTAGAGTATATGCAAATACATGGAGACTGAACAACATGCTCCTGAATGAACAGTGGGTCATAGAAGGAATCAAGAGAGAAATAAAAAAATTTTTTAGAAACAAATGAAGACTACAATACAAATCTCAAAATTTATGGGAAGCAGCAAAAGTTGTATTAACAGCAATTCATAGCAACTGCTGCCTACATCGAGAAATTAGAAAAGCACCAAATAAATGAGCTTTCAATTAATCTCAAGGACCAAGGAAAAGCACAGAAAATCATACTGAAACCTAGGAGAAAATAATTAAAATTAGAGAGGAAATAAACAAAATTGAAACAAAAAAACACAATATAAAATATCAGCAAAACAAAGAGCTGGTTTTTTGAAAACATAAACAAAACTGACACATCATTGGCCCAACTAACCAAAAAAGAAGGGAGAAGACCCAAATCAATAAAATTAGAGATGAAAAAGGAAATGTATTAACAGACACCACAGAAATTAAAAAAAAAAATCAACAGAAATTACAACAAAGAGCTGTATGCCAACAAACTGAGAAACGTAGAAGAAATGGATAGATTCCTGGACAGGTACAACCTACCTAAACTGAGCCACAAAGACACAGAAAACCTAAACAGGACCATGACCAAGATAGAAATTGAATCAGTAATAAAGGCCCTCCCAACAAAGAAAAGCCCAGGATTGGATGACTTCACTGCTGAATTCTACCAGACATTTAAAGAAGATCTAACTCCCCTTCTTCTCAAGCTATACAAAAAAACTGAAATGGAGGGAATCCTCCCAAATTCTTTCTATGAAGCTAGCATCACCTTAATTCCTAATGCTGAAAAAGGGGCAACAGAGAATTACAGACCAATTCTCCTGATGAACACAGATGCAAAAATCCGCAACAAAATTCTAGCCAATCAAATCCAACAGCACATCAGAAAGATCATCCACCCAGACCAAGTGAGATTTATCCATGGTATGCAAGGATGGTTCAACATTTGCAAATCAATCAATGTGATACATCACATTAACAAACTGAACAAAAACCATATGATTATCTCAATAGATACAGAGACAGCATTTGATAAAATAGAACACCTTTCATGATAAAAACTCTAAGCAAATTGGGTTTAGAAGGAACATTTGCTCAACACAATCAAGCAATTTATGACAAACCCATAGCCAGCAACCTATTGAATGGGGAAAAGTTGGAAGCATTCCCACTGAGATCCGGAACCAGACAGGGATGCCCACTCTCATCGTTACTATTCAATACATTACTGGAAGGTTTAGCCAGAACTATTAGACAAGAAAAGGAAATCAAAGGCATACAGTCGGGAAGGAGGAAGTGAAACTATTCCTGTTTACAGATGACATGATTCTATACATAGGGGATCGAAAAGACTCCACTAAGAGACTATTGGAACTCATAGAAGAGTTTGGTAAAGTAGCAGGCTATAAAGTCAATACCCAAAAATCAACAGCCTTTGTACACATAATGTCAAGGCTGAGATTGAGCTTCTAAGATCAATCCCATTCACAACAGTTACCAAAAAAATCAGATGCTTGGGAATAAATTTAACCAAGGATGTCAAAGATCTCTACAATGAGAATTACAAAACATTAAAGAAATAGAAGAAGATACAAAAAAATGGAAAAATCTTGCATGTTCATGAATTAGAAGAATCAATATCATCAAAATGTCTTTTCCAAAAGCAATTTACAGATTCAACGTGATACCAATCAGAATACCAAAGACATTCTTCTCAGATATAGAAAAACTGATGTTGAAATTCATATGGAGGCACAGAAGACCTCGAATAGCCACAAAGAAATCTTACACAACAAAAACAAAGCCAGAGGCATCACAATATTAGATTTCAAGACATACCACCAGTTATAATCAAAACAGCTTGGTACTGATACAAAAACAAAGAGATCAAGACACCACAACAACAAAACAAACAGCCCAGTTATGAGATGAGCAAAGGACTTAAACAGACATTTTTCAAAAGAGAAAACCCAAATGGACAACAGGCACATAAAAAAAAAATGTTTAGGATCATTAGCTGTCAGGGTAATGCAAACTGAAATCACAACAAGATTTCACCTCACCCCAGTTAGAATGGCTGTCATACAAAAATCAACAAACAACAAATGCTGGCGATGGATAATGTGGGGAAAAAGTTACCCTAATCCACTCTTTGTGGGAATGTGCAGTTGCTGCAGAAGACAGCATGGAGATACCTCAGAAATGGGAATATAGACCTACCATCTAAATCCAGCCATCCCTCTTCTGGGAATTAACTTAAATAAATCAGAATATTAAAGAGTGATCTGTACCATCATATTCATTTCAGCTCAATTCACAATAATGAAGATTTGGAATCAACCTAAATGCCTGTAAACTGAAGACTGGATAAAGAATTTATGGGATATGTAAACTATGGAATACTACACAGCAGTAAAAAAAAAAAAAGAAAATTCAGTCATTTGCAACAAAATGGATGAATCTGGAAAATGTCATAGTGAAATATTAGTGAAATAAACCAGTCCTAAAGGGACAAATAACACATGTTCTCCCTGATTTGTGAGAACTGAGAGCACCTAAAATGAAATCTGTAGAGGTGAAATTGACACTTCAAGAATGGATGACTTGAGCAGTCCTTGTTTTGTCTGTCAAGTTTCGTTTTTTTTCTTTCTTCATACTATTTGTTGAACTCTTTACTTAACAGAGTTGGTCATATGTGTATAAAGTCAACTGAACATAGATCTCAGTAAAAAATAAGAATGGGAATATGAGAGGGAGGAGGCAGTTTGTAACTATAAAGCTGTATAAAGCTGTTCTTCATACATTCCTGTGGACTACTTCTAAGGGTACAGTTTAAAAACTTGTCATGGGACTCCAAATCCCATTAAGCATGGTGGTAAAAATGCCTTCTTGTTAAAGTGATCATATTAAGTTTTAAGGTGATCATATATATATAGGATTAAGTGTTAAATTGATCATATAAATAGGATCAAGTATCAGGTAATAATAGACAGAATTAAAAAGGAGAAAATGTTCCAACATGGGAAGCAGCCCACACAGCAGACTCATAGAATGACAATTGCTTTATGTAACACTCTGACCTCACAATCAACCCTTAAGGCATCCTGGTCTGGCTGAGAAGCCCATGAGAGCATTTCAGGCATGGAAAGCCAAGACACTGTGGCAAAAAATGTTCTACATGAAAGATCTCTGTGAATGAGAACCCAGTGGAAAGAAGTGGTCATCAAAGAAGGTTGTCCTTTTCTTTAAAGGGAAGAGAAAGAGAGAACTTCCACTTTGCTTATGGCCTTGTCCAAATACTGATGGAGTTTGTGGACTCAAAAGGTTTCTATAGCCTAGGCAGCTCATGTCAAGAGTCTTGGGTGGTGTCATACATAAGAGTATTAATTGTTAAATGCACAACAGGAGTCACTGTGCACTAACTCTCCATGCAGGACCTCTGTCCTCAATGAGTTTTTTTGGTGTGTATGTATGCAAATTGTTGAAATCTTTACTTGGTATAGAGTTAGTCTTCTGTATACAAAGTTAATTGAAAATGAATCTTAATGGAGAATGGGACTGGGAAGGGGAGGAGGAGGAGGAGGAGGGGTGGGAGGGCAGGTATGGTGGGAAGAATAACTTTGTTCCTAAAGTTGTACTTAAGAAATTTGTAATCCTTGAAAAATAAATTTAAAAGATAATTATTTGAGAGAGAGAAACAGAGACAAATAGCTTTTATCTGTGGGTTCAGTCCCAAAATGCTCACAACGGCTTTGGTGGGGCTGGGCTGGACTGTTAACCGGAGCTGGGATCACAATCGCGATCTTCCAAGTGTGTGGCAAGTATCCAATTAATTGGGCCACCACACAATTGATTTTTCTTAGGGTTTGCATTATCAGGAAGCTGGACATTGAACCAAGGTGCTCTTGTGTAGACTGCCTCATTTTTTTTTTTTTTTAAATTTAGTTATTCAATTGGAAGGCAGAGATACAGAAGGAGGGGGGAATGAGTGAGAGATCTTCCATCCTCTGGTTCACTCTCAAATGGCCTCAACTGCAGGGGATGGGCAGGGCCATATCTAGGAGCTAGGAGATTTTTCCAGGTCTCCCATATGGGTGAGCTGCCCAAGCACTTAAGCCATCCTCTGCTGCTTTCTGAGGCCATTTCCAGGGAGTTGGATCTGAAGTGGAGCAGTCCAGACACAAAGCAGTGCCCATATTGGATGCCAGCATTGCAGGCAGCGACTTAGCCCATTATGCCACAACGCCAGTCGGAAATGCGGAATCTTAATCATCATCTTTCAAGCAAGGGTGTAATATCTAGGCAAAAAAAGGGAGCAGTGAACCAAAGGCAGAGAATGTGAAACAATTTACTCTGTTGAGCTTGTTTTTCACAGGATGTTCCAGAAAAGTTTAACTTGTAACACTGTACTTAAAGGGCACCAGACCAGCACAAACAGTGGTTAAAGAACTTCAATAAACCACATTGAGTCATATTTTGAACATACAGTGCACATACATTACAAGCAGGGATGGCCTTCCTGCTCCCTGTTTCCTACATCTTGGACACTCCTCCAATCCTTGCCATAAAGGCCCTGGCAAACTACTGAGAGGCAGATTCTTTAGAGAACTATCCCTTCCCACTTTTTACAAGCAAATGAGCAACTTCCACTTGAGGCTGATTAACTGGTGACATCCCAACTAATGGATGCCTTCCAGCTCCTGACTCTTTTTGCTAGCAGACCCTGGGAGGCAGCAGTGATGGCTCAAATAATCCAGTTCCAGTTTCTCTCCAAGCCAGTGCAGGCATCTGGGGAGTTAAGTCAGTGGATGAGAGCTCTCTCTGCCTCTCTCCCTCAAAAGACAAAAACAACAACAACAACAAAAATCTATCTCCTAAATAAAGTAAGATGCATGCCAAGTTCTAGCTAAAAAGATATGCAATCCTTGTTTATAACATTCAAAACTTAAAATTAACTTAAATATCTATTATTAGTGGATTTGGTTCAGTAAGTTGTTCATGCAATAGAACATTATGTAGTCATTTAAATGACATGACAAAAGCGGGGCCAGCACTAAGGTGTAGCCAGTAAAGCTGCACCTATGAAGCTAGCATCCCATATGGGTGCAGGTTCATGTCCCAGGTGTTCCACTTCCAATCCAGCTCCATAATGGCCTTGGAAAAGCAGTGGAAGATAGCACAAGTGTCTGGGGCCCTGTCAACCATGTGAGAGACTTGGGGGAAGCTCCTGGCTCTGTAGCTATCTGAGAGTGAACCAGGTGATGGAAGCTCTCTCTCTTTCAAATAAATAAATAAATCTTTAAAAAATGGTATGATGGGGCCAGCACTGTGGCATAGCAGGTAAAGCTGAAGCCTGCAGTGCCAGCATCCCATATGTGCACCAGTTCGAGTCCCGACTGCTCCATATCCAATCCAGCTCTCTGCTATGGCCTGAGAAAGCAGAAGATGGCCCAACTGTCTGGGCCCCTGCACCCATGTTGGAGACCCGGAAGAAGTTCTGGTTTTGCAGCAACTCTGGCCACTGGGGAGTGAATCATCGATGGAAGACCTCTCCACACACCTCTCTGTAATTCTGCCATTCAAATAATTAAATAAACCTTAAATAAATCTTAAAAAAAAAAACCTCAAAAATTATGTGGCAAAATTATATTTAGTGGCAATAAAGGAACTTCACAATATCCTAATTAAAGAAAGCAGGTGAGGGCAGGTACTGTAGCTTAGCAGGTTAAGGCCCTGCCTGGGATGCCCACTTCCCATACTGGGGTGCTAATTTGAGTTCTGCTACTCTGCTTCCAGCTAATGTGTTCTGGGAAGCAGGAGATGACAGCTTTTAAGTGTCTGGGTTCCTGTCATCCAGGTTGGTTTTGAAATGGCTCAGGTCCCAGTATTGCAGGCATTTGGGGAATAAACTACTGGATGGAAAATCTCTTTGCCATGCCACTCTTTCAACATGGTATAGTCCAGTTTTCATTTTAAAATATTGAATGTATACATACATGTATATATCATATATACATACATACATACATATGTGTATATGAACACTTGTTATTTGATTTTATTACATTTTTATTTGTATTATTTATATTGGAAAACAAAATTATTAAAAACAAGTGATACCAGATTTCCCGGTGTTACATATGAGGAAAAAAATTCAAGTAACTCGGTAACAACGCTCACAACATTTAGTGGAAGATCAATAAACATTAGCCTCTCTTTCTTTCTTTTTTTTTTTTTTTTTTTTTTTATTTTATTTGAAAAGCAGAGTTACAGAGAGGCATAGCCTCTCTTTCTTTCTTAACCACAGGAGGTCACCAGATAAAAAATAGTAGATAGGGATACTGTTGAAAAATTCTACTGACCCACAGCTTTGGATCGGAGGAGCTTGTCTACCGCTTAAACCATCTGGCACAATATAAAAAATTACTTGTGCTGAATATCCGGTCGTTGTGTTACTAACACCACAGGCTGGGAAAGGGAGCGGTGCGGCGGGGGAGGACAGATGCAAATCCCAGCGCACCGCCCCCTTGACAGCTCCCTGGCTGTTCTTTCAGTGACTGGGACGCCTCACGGCGCGCGCCGCTAGGGAGAAGCAGAACTTCAAGGAGGGCATCACTTTCTGAGGAGGACCCGGAGCAGCAGTGCAGAGCGGGGGAGCGCCCGCTCCGACCGCCTGCCAACGTGCGGGCACTCAGGGCCCCCGGCTCTCCCTCAGTAAGGACGACTGCGTATCTGCCGCTGTGACAGACCGGGCTTCTGCTCGGGGAACCTACCTGGCCTCCGCGGCCCAGCACCGACACACCCGCCTCGGCGCGCAAACCCGGCGCGAGCCCCCGCTGGGCGCCCTCGCGGCCACCACGTGCGCGTCGCCGCCGGGGGGCGGGGCGCCGGCGCCGGGGCGGGGCTCCAGCTGCGCGCGCGGGCGGGGGCGGGGCGCGCACCGCGGGCCGCACCGCCCTGCGCTCCTCCCTCTTCCGCGCCCAGGCCCGCGGCGCGCCGAGCTCCTCCCCCCTCCCCCCGGCTCGGGCTCTCTCCCCTCCCCTCGCGGCCGTTCCTCCCTGCCCCCTGCTCCTCTTCCTCGGTGAGGCGCTCCTCCAGCAGGCAAGCAGCATGGCGGCCGTGGAGGCGCGCGTGTGCGAGACGGACGGCTGCAGCAGCGAGGCCAAGCTCCAGTGTCCCACCTGCATCAAGCTGGGCATTCAGGGCTCGTACTTCTGCTCGCAGGTAGGCGCCCGCTCGCCGGCGCCGCTGCCGGGCCCCCTCCTTCCTGCTCGGTCCCCCTCCCTTCCCCGCGTGCCCTCGCGGCCGCCGGGACGCGCTCCTCCTCTTCCTCCCGCCGCGCTTCCTCCTCCCCCCGCCCGCGGCGTCGCCGCCCCTCCGGCCCCTGGGGGTCCCGGGGGCTCGGGCGGCCGGGGTCGCTGCGGGCCCACGCGGGGGCGGGGGCGCGGTCTCGGCGGCCACGTGAGCCGGGGCGGAAGCGGACCTGCTCCGGGGCGCCCGGCCGCCCCGGGGCGCCGCGTTAGGGGCAGGGTCTCGCCGCAGGGGCGGGGGCTGCCCGGTGTGGGGGCCGTCCCGGGCAGGCTGCGGGGCCGGGTCGTCGCTGGCGTCCGAAGCGACCCGCCGCTGGGCGTTGTGGTTTGGGTCGCTTCAGGAGGGCTGAGCCTCGGAGCGGAAGGAGGTTCGCTCCAGCCTTACTTCTTTGTGCTTGACTACCGCGCTTGGACACTTGAGCAACTTTGGGGTTGGGGGTAGAGAGGGGTCTGTTACGGCATCCAGGATTATTAACGGAGAAAACCCTAAGTGAACGGATGAGTCATCGCTGTTGCTCAATTTCCCACCGAGTCAGCCCTCGAGGGTTATGCTCAAGTCTGGAGTGCTTTTTAATCAGTTTTGTGCAGTGGAGCGAACCCGGCGGTGCGTGGGGTCCCGCGTGGAGAGCGGGCTCGTGTTTGTGCTTCCTGAAGGCTACTAGGGTTCCAGCCGCATTCGGAGACCCAGTAGAAGAGAGCAGGTTGGTTGGGAGTCCAGTGTTAGGCTGGTCCATTCGTGTGCGAGTCTGAGTTAGCCAAGTTCCTTCATCTTTCTGAGTTTCGGTGTTAACCCTGTAGAGAGGGCGATGAAGATCGCTTTCCTTGTGTTTGACATGTTGGTTCTGATCTGCGGTGAACGTGAAAGGCTGATACAATGTAAGACTTTGTTTTTTACTTTTAAAGGGTGCCAGTACAGTTTCACGCTGCCATACATAACAATGTAAATGCATAGCATGAAAGCAAATGCAATAAAACAGTAAATACAAATAAGTAGTTTCAAGCATAAAATGGGTAAAAACATAAACATATGAAAGTCAATGTATAAATGCAATCCTAAGGTCACAATACTTGCAGATGATCGCTTTAAGATCTTAGCTGTTATATAGGTCTTGTTTTAGATAGGATATGATCTTTGATGATATCATTTGGAAAAAGTTACACATGGAGTGCTTTATCTAAAAATAGCCTTGGGTCTACTCAACAAGCCAAACCCAGTACAGATCTTTTGGAATCTTTAAATGTTCATATTCTAATTTATTGAGGTCCATCTGGGATCTGGACCTAAACGATAGTTTGCCTTTGAAAATTGCCTCGCATCTGAGACGAGTAATACAGTTTACAGTGTTTAAAAGTACGTAGCGTTTTCTAGTGGTGAGTGAATTAATGCGTACTGACACTTCGCTGTAAAATTTTTCAAAAAAGTAATACGAAATCGTGCTTAACAAGCTTGGGTGACATTCCGTAGAGCATTGAATCACTGGGGTTTTGGGAAAATACCTGACACATTTGTGGAAACCTGTCAGGTTTATTCAGTGTAATAGGATGGGACTACTCCATGTTGGATTTGCAGGTGTATTTCTGGTGTCTGTAGTCAAACATTTCCAGAGTGGTCTCACAGCTATCTTTCTCTTCATTTGTATTACCACCTCCCACAGTCTGTTTTTAAAACTTTACCTGTTCATTTTATTTATTTGAAAGAGACAGAAAGTTGCCATCCAGTGGTTCGTTCCCCAAATGCTGGCAATAGCTAGGAGTGGAACAGGCTGAGCCCAGAGGCCAAAGCTGAGAACTCAGTCCAGGTCTTCCAAGTGGGTGCCAAGGACCAAAAACTTGAACCACCACCACCTGTTACCTCCTGGGACATGTGTTAGCAAGAAAACTCAATCCCAGGTCGCCAGAAACTGCCATACCCCAATCAGCTTTTAAAATAGAGTTCCCATTGCTTTAGGATTGCAGTCCCACAGGCAGGATACTCTTCTGAGTCAAGCCTTACTTTCTTGCTCTGGGTAGAGGCTGTGTTTATGTTCTTTACCCAGAGTGTCATCTGTTTTCTGAATTCAGAACTTTTCTTTCAATTCCAGCTTGCAACCTTGATCAAGTCTCTTTTTATGAGCCTGTTTCCACATCTGTGATGAAAATAGGGTTTTCCTTTGCTGCCTCTCTGATCATTCCTAGGTAGGAGTGTTCTCTGCCATGCCCCTTCTGGTCCCTGCCCAGCTTGTCTTTGAGAGCAGATTGCAAAATTCTTCCAGGCCTTTCCAACACAGAAGTAATGCTACCAGTTACTCTGTCATATTGAATTGTATATTTCCTTTACAGCATTTTATACAATCTGTAGTCACCGTACTTGTTAGAAAACAAAACTTTCTGGGTCAATAGCCTAGTGGTTAAGAAGCCTACATTGTGTATTGTAGTGCTCCTTTGATTCTGGGCTCCACTCCCCATCCTCAGCTTCCTGCTAAGAGCACTGTAGTAGGCAGCAGGTAATTGTTTAAGTAGTTGGGTTCCTATCATCTGTATAGAAGTCATAGATGGAGTTCCTGGCTCCTGGCTTTGTCCTGGCTGTAGTGGACAATTGAGGAGTCAAAAAATGGATAGGAACTCTGCCTCTTGAATTAAAACAAAACAAAATAAACTAATCAGATGAACTTCCTGCATAAGCTGTCTTATTCATTGTCCTGTCATTTCACAGTACAATGCTTTGTATGCTGAAGTTGGTCAGGAAGTGTTTTCAATCAATGAATAAATGTATCAAAAGGCAGAAATAGAGGGGTGCTGCATTTGAATCTCAACTCTACCATTTGCTAACTGTGTGACTTTGGAAAATAAGCTCTGTTACATCCTTTAAACATGGACCCCATTAGTAGTGCCTATCTTATGGTTTTGGGAAAGAGAAAATGCTTATATGTAAGGCACTTATTAGCACATTAAACTTCATAAATTTTGGCTCTTTTTATTTTTATTTTTTAATTTTTATTTTTTTGACAGCCAGCGTGGATAGTGAGAGAGAGAGAGACAGAGAGAAAGGTTTTCCTTTGCCGTTGGTTCACCCTCCAATGGCCGCTGCAGCCAGCGCATCTCGCTGATCCGAAGCCAGGAGCCAGATGCTTCTCCTGGTCTCCCATGCAGGTGCAGGGCCCAAGGACTTGGGCCATCCTCCACTGCACTCCCGGGCCATGGCAGAGAGCTGGCCTGGAAGAGGGGCAACCGGGACAGAATCCAGTGCCCCAACCGGGACTAGAACCCATGGTGCCGGCGCCGCAAGGTGGTGGATTAGCCTGTTAAGCCACGGCGCCGGCCCTCTTTTTTATTTTTAAACCATACTTTGTGTCTAACAAAGTAGAGATGTTTATATCTAAATTTTAAGATGCTTTGATCTTTAAAGGAGTAGAAGCTGTTTTACTTGAAAATTGAACTCTCCAAGATTTCCTGGTCTTTGGTTATTTTTCTTGATACAAGTATTGATTCCTAAAAGTAGTATGTGTATGTGTTGTCTTCAGTTTTTTTGAGGATAGAGGCTGTGTTTTGCACGTGGCACTCAGTTCATTAAATCAAAGAAATCAATGGTTCTGCTTTGCAAAGCAGAGTGATTCTGCATTTCTGTATCCTTTGTGAAGGCTGAATGGTGCAATAGGTTATCCATGTTCTGCTGTTTATTCACTTATGGTTGAGCTTAATTTCCTTTCCATTTTTAAGCTGCTGTTTAACTTAGTGAATAGCAAGGAACTTGCTGTCTTGTCCTGCCTTCAAGGATCAGCTGAGAACTTGAATGATGTGTAACTGTTTCTAAGGCAGTAGAACTTAGAAGGAAGTATGTGTAGTGTGAATGGAAGGAGACTGAGTTTGGAGTCGGACTTTGGTTTAAGTCTTTGCTATTGTGTCTTTGGGTCCTTGTCATCTTCTGATTTATAAGAGAAGGCTACCTGGAGCATCCTCTAAATGGAATTGAGGGGAAAGTGAATAAAAGGGTATGCAAAGTGCCTTACAGTGTTCAGTAAATGGTTTTATTATACGTGTAACTTCATATATAATGCTTTTGAAGTCAGTTCTAAGGAAAGCTTTTAAAAATTTGGGAAGCATTATTTATGAACAAGTTGAACAAATTGTTGCAGCACGTTGTTTCAAAGAAAGTGGCAGGTAAGGTGATTAATTGAATCTTGGAGATTGAAGTTGGAAGCTGAGGAAGGAATTGCCTTTCTGATATGTGGCAGTCTGTGAGCCCCAGCCCTGCTAGGTGAAACTGTTTCCCAGTCAGTAATAGAGTTCCCAACAGTGCAGGATGTTTTGGAATTCATCTTCATCATCAGTGGAGATAGTGCTACTTTCTACTTTTTATTTGTAGGGATTTTCTTTAAATTCTTAAATTGCTCATATTGCTTCAGACCATCCTTAGATAATTGCAGTAAGTTTGAGTACAGCTGTTGGAGTTTGTAAGCAAATATATATACGAGTTTTTAAAATCAAGTAATTTCACTAGGTGTTTGTTGTAGAAAAATACTAAATACAAGTAAAACCCGTTAGTTACCCAGAGATAATTTCTTTGAAATTTTTGGTGTGTGTTGTCATAAATGTATTTGTGTATTACAAACATTTATGTTCATGTGCTTCTGTATATTTTTACTAAAATGGCACCATGCCATATGTAATCTTACCGAATTCCCCCAACCTTGTGTCTTAACCAGTATGTTGGGGATGTTATATCTGGCTACATTTACATTATCCTTTGTAAATGCTGAATAGTTCGTTGTCATGGATGTGCTGCTGTTGTTCACTTATGGTGGAATATAGTTTTTTTTTCCAATTAAAGTATTTTTTTCATGTCGTAAGTTTATTTACAGACATATCCAGTATGCTATGAGTTTGAGTTTGATCCATTTTTCAAAGAGAGAAATGCCCTTCATTATCTGTTAAATGAATGAACTAAATCTTCCTTTTTTTGTAAGCGGTTGGTAGCATACTCTGAAGAAAAGTGCAGCGAATCTGAATCCAATATAAAGTTACCACTATTAACAGCCTCCACTTGTTTTCCACTGAAAACGGCAAATTCTTCCCTGGACTCATTGTGGCTCCTACAGACCACATAGGTTGAGCCTCTCAATGCTGTGTCCCAAGTTGGCGGTGTTGGAACCTCTGTGTGAGACATAGAGGAGGAAGAAATGGCAGCACCACACCAAGCGTCGCTCTTTTCATGACCTTGTTCCTGTGTCTAAAGTGGTTTTTTTTTTGTTTGTTTGTTTTTAATTTTCATTTTATTTGAAAGGTGTAGTCAGAAGAGATTGCTAGTTTATACCCCAGATGCCACAACAACCAGGACTGGAGCAGGCTGAAGCCAGAAGCCTGGAACTCCATTTGGATCTCCTGTGGAGGGGAGGGACCCAGTACATAAGCCATCCACTTGCTACCTCCCAAGGTGCACATTAGCAGGAAGCTGGATTGGAAGTGGAACCTGCTGTTGAAGAGGCATGCTGGAATGGGACGTGGGCCTCCCAAGCCATGTTGTAACCACTGCACCAAATGCCCCTGCTTCCTTACAATTTTTTAGCAGCTGTTTAACTACTCTTCAATAAATGTCCCTAATAATGGTAGAATTTATACATGTACCCAGGATTAAACATTCCCAGGCTGATTGTATGTCCTGTCTAGAACATGGTTCTCACAGTGGATTCTTGTTGGTTTGTGGGCCTTTACTGGGATTTTAACAGGAACTGTATTACAGTAGAATTTGTATATATATAAAAAAAGCAGGCATCATTTCAGTGGTCACTAGTCAAGTTATACAAGTCTTAAACTCTGAGTGATCATTTCAGAAATGGAAGTGCTGTAGGAATAGATGTAATCTTTTCTGTTCACTTTGTGGATTGGAAAAGTTTTCAATGCCTTTTTTTTTTTTTTAAGCTTATTTGAGAGGTAGAGAGAGTGAGAGCAAAGAGAGAGAGAGAGAACTCTTAATCCCATTGACTGGTTCACTCCCTAAATGGTTGTAAAGCCAGAGCTGTGATCTGGGAACTCAATCCAGGTCTCCCACATGGGTAGCATGAACCCAACAACTCGAGCCATCACTGCTGCTTCCCAGGATCTGCATTGCAGGAAGTTGTAGTCAAGAGCTGGTCATCAAACTCCAGGTACTCCAATGGGAAATATAGGTATTTTAACCACAAGTCCTAGTGCCCACCCTTAACCACAGTTATTTTAAGGTGAGTCCCTTGGAAGGTTTGGTATATTTGCAGAGGTTTTGGTTTGGTCTTAGTGAATTTGGAGGGATGACAGAGAGAAGTGCATAGCTAAGCACATACCTAACACTATGTATTAGGAGGGAGAAGCAGTGGCATAGTAAATGCTTCTATATTAATGGGGAATCACCTTTGAAATCAAGAGCAAAGTCTTCTAGATAGATGCCACATAGGCAGGGATACTTTATACAACAACAATTGTGCCTCTCTTCACATGAGAGTCTAAATGTAGTGGGATATAATTATAACCCTTTCTGCTTTATCCTGAACCTCTCCTGACCCCATGGTGTTAAAGTGAAGCAATCTTTTTTTCATGTCTGGACAGATAATTCTCCCATACTAAGCAGAGAGCAGGCCAGGAGCCACATGCTGCAAGCATAATTATAAGTTTCCTTATTTTGATTTGTTTGATTGGTATCAGTCTTGTTTCTGGCTTTGAATAAAAAACAATTCAGCCTACTCTAGCCAAGTCTGCCTTCCTCAGTGTGTATGTGTGCTTAGTAGCTGTAGTTGAATTTGGGTGAGGGACCCTGTGAAACTTTGCCTGGATTACTCATTATAGGTAAGTTCTCTCTGCTTTTGTTTTCAGTAACCAGTTTGTTTGGTTGCAGGGCTTAGTAGACACTTTTTCCTGATGGATCAAGATTGTGCTGTTTGTTGGAAAGATTTCTTTAAAGCTCTGTCAGTGGGGTCTGCATTTATTTGGGTCATGATCTCAAGATTCTCAAGAGTGGTTAGGGTGTAAATGTTAAGTACAGTTATGATTTTACCCATTTCCTGTATCATGACAGAATGAGAGGCAACAGAGACTTGTATTATGGAATTGGTTTAAAGTATCTGTATGGATATAAATGCAACAGGGCTACACTTTGTGTCAGATCCTGAAGGTTACTGTTAGCCATCAAGTTACAAACCTAAATCATTGAGCAAAATAGGTAAATGTAAGTGCCATTAGATTTAGATATGGTGTGACTACTTCCCTGCCCCCGAATAGGGATTTGTTTTATTATTTGAGTATTTCACTAACTGGTAATGGGAATTGGTTTGACCATTTGCATTCTGACAGCTTTGCATTGTTTGGTGTTAAATCGTAGAAAAAATATAAATGCAGTTATTATATGAATATTTTAGTATTACTTTTGAACTGAGGTTTGTTAATTGCCTTAAAGTCAATATCTGTGTATTTATTCTAAATTGTTTTTGGTGTTGAGAAAAATTAAAACTACTAAGTCATCTGTGAAATCTAAAGAAACAAGATGACACGGTAAAATGCCCGTGTGTTACTACCTAACCTAGTAAAAAAGCATTGTGAGGAAAACAGGTGACAACAGAAGGCTCCTTTGCATCCCTCACCCAGCAGGTTCTGTGTCCTGAGTTGTGTGTTTATCATTTATTTGCTTTTCCATATGTTGGATTCCTTAAATAATGCATTGTTTAATTTTGACATTTTTGAAATTCTTATAAACAAAATCACTGTAGTATTCTTCTGCCACCTGCTTTGTTTGACATTATCCTCTGAGATTTGTCCATATTGTGTATAGCTGTAGTCCATTCATTTTCATTGATATTCCAGTGAATCAATATATCATAAATTATTCATTCTTGTTTTAATGCTTATATGAGTTGTACCAGCTTTTGCTCCTATACGATAAGCAGTGCTTATCTAAACTTTGTATCTAACTCTTGGTGCCTGTGTTTAAGTTTCTGTTGGATATCCACCTAGGAGAAAAATCCTTGAGTCACGGGATATGTGTTCAGCTTTGTTTTGATGGTGCCAGGTCGTTTTCCAAAGTGATCATACTTAACTTTTCTCATCAGAAAGTTTATGTTTTCTGTCCTGGCTAGGACTGGAGATTAACAGGATTTTTTTTTTATTTTTGTTGGTGTGGTGTATTGTGTTAGTTACAATAGCAGTGTTCATTGATGTATTTTCATATCTGTAAACTTGTAAAAATTTAAAATATTAACTGTCATAGTTATAGACAGGAATTGCAAAATGATAAATGGCAGGGAGGTACTAGTGAAACTGTTTTGCTTATTAATATTTCCCAAAACTAACAAGCCGTGGGGGTTCTTGCCACGAATTCAGAGAAGAATTCTGAATACTGGCTCAAATAGATGAGGCGACATGGTAAGGTTTTTAAACTTTTTATTTAGTGAGAGAAATGCATGAGGGCTCTATCTAAGGGAGAAAGAAAAGTCTAGAAATTAAGTTGGGATCCATACTAAGCAGAGAGCAGGCCAGGAGCCACATGCTGCAAGCATTTGGTTTTGAGCAGCCGGGATAGTGAAGCAAAGGCAGAGAGAGTGGCCTTAGCACATGTCCCGAAGGCGCGGGGCAACAAGGGCAACTAAGGGCAATAATGGCGAATAAAGGGGCAAGGCCCACTGTGTTGCAGGCCTTTTATCCACTTCCAAAAGAGAATGGTTACGTAGCCTGATTGGCAAGTGGACATACAGGTGGAGTCAGGTAGGGGCAAGAGATCACACGGGGGCTGTGGTGAAGGCGTGGCCTCCCAGCTCACAAATCTAATCAATTTTATCCTGTCTGCCTGCCTACATCACTAGTATGAGTTGTAGACAAGTTTTTTTTTTCCCCACCTTGAACTTTTGTTATTTCATTGAATTTCCCTCAGCTTTTTATTGTGACATTCCAAACAAATTGAAGTTTAGAGAATAGCACAAATTGAACATACTTATTTGAGAATCAGAAACTTTTGAGTGCTGACATGACATAAAATTTTGGAATTTTGGAGTATTTTGGATTTCAGATTTTTGGAATAAGGATGCTTAACCAGTGAAGTCTATTCAAATGTTGCAAAATCATAAAAACTCCAAAATTGGAAACACTGCTTATGTAAGCATTTCAGAGAAAGGATACTCTGCCTGTGTAACTAATTGCTGTATGCTCATCATCTAAATTAACGTTTTCCTCTGTTTTATCTGTACGTCTTTGTGTGTAAATATGTGTGTATTTGTTGAAACATTTGCAAATAAGAGCACAACCACTCATCATTAAGATATTCAGCATGCTTCTTCCATGGACAAGGTCACTCTTGTTTCTTCACTGTAACACCATTAGTACACCTAAGAAAGGGAGCAAGAATCACCCTAGTATTGTCTAATAGCCAGTCCTATTCAAAATTTTCAGTTATCCCAAGCTTTTTTTTTTTTTTTTTTTTTGAGAGAGAGAGCATCTTTATAAGAGCTGGATTTTTGTTTCATTTTACATAATCGGGATCCTATGAAAGTTCCGATACAGTGTTTCATCTTCATATCTCTTAGCTTCTTTCAGTTTAGAACATTCCTCTCATCTTTATTTTCATCATTTGGAGTTTTCGAAGAGACTTCTTAGTTGTCATGTATGATTTTGATTACCTGATATTCTGAGTGTCTTTTTTTATTTCCTATATTTTCTGCAAGCCAGAAATTAAGTCCTAATGCTTAATTAGATTCTGGTTAAACAATTAATCTTTATTTTTAATTTATTTTATTTATACAAAAGAAGGAAAGATTGATTTTTCATCTGGTGGTTCACTTCCCAAATGGCTACAGTTGCCAGGGTTGGGGTAACCTAGAGCCAGGAGCCTACTCCCAGTTCCCCACCTGGGTGGTAGCTACTCAGATGCTTATCATTTGCTGACTTCCAGGATGCACAGCTGGAATCGGGGGTAGAGCTGGGACTCAAAACCAGGTACACCTATACTAGATGCAGGAGTTCCCAGCAGTGTCCTGACTTCTATGGGAAACACCTGCTCCTGGTTAAACACTTTTGACAAGACTCATAGGTGATTCTGTGTACTTCATATTGCATCATATCAGGAGGCACATAATGCCTGATTGCTCCATTGCTGGGGGTTCTCAATTTGATCAGTTGGTTAAGGAGGTTGCTAACAGATCACCATTGTTAATATCTGTTTTCCACTTTGTAATTAGCATGTAATCTATGGAGTGATACCAAGGCACTGTGAGAGTATGCATTCCTCAGCAGTCTCTATTCTAGAGGTTTTAGTGTCCGTCGTCACTGCTGTTTGATGATCATTTCCAGAGGAGTTCCTAATAGTGGTTCCCCTAATTCTATCATATAAAAGCTGAGCCCCTCCCAAACACCTCCGAGCCACACACTGAAGAGTTTTCCTCTCATCACTTAGTAAATGAAGTATGTTCCACTTAAAATAGTAATGTAATTAATATTTTCAGTAAAAAGGTGGTAAGGTGTGCTTTGTGACACAGTGGGTTTGTGACACTGCTTGGGAGTGCTGGTTATAGTCCTGACTACTACACTTCCAGTCCAGCTTCATGTTAATGTACCTGGTAGGATACTGTCTTTTTTTTTTTTTTTTAAAGGAAAGAGTTTATTGGGGAAAACCCAGCAGACCGGAGGAAAGGGGCGAAGAGGGAAAAGGAGAGTAAGAGAGAAAGAGGAGAGAGGGGAGTAAGAGAGAAGAGGAGGCTAGAGAGAGTGAGCAGGAGAGAAGAGAGAAGCCAAGAGAGCCACGTGTTCAGAACAGGGAGAAGGAGAGAGAGGAAAGGAGTTATCGAGGAGAAAAGAGGGAGAAGAGAGACGAGAGGAGGAGAAGAGAGCAGGAGAGAGGAGCCAAGAGAAGAGGTAGGATACTGCTAATGGCCCAAGTACTTGGTTCCCTATCACCGGTGAGGGAAACTTGGACTGAGTTTTAGGCTCTTGGCTCTGGCCTGGCCCAGCCCTGCCTGGCATTTGGGGAATGAACTAGCAGGTGGAAAATCCTCCCCCTCTGTATCTCCCTCTCTTTCTGTCACTCTGCCTTTCAAGTAAATACATTTTTTTATTTTAAGGTAGTGGTTGCAAATGTTTGATGTTCAGGGTTGTCTCCGATTTGATCAGTGGTACCACACCTTTATGAATGGTTTCTGTATCCATTTGAGCTTCTCCCATTAGCCTATGATTTCTTCTTAGCTTTCTGGTGTAAGGCAAATCAGTTACCTTATGCTTTCTCTATCCCAGATCTGGAATCAATTCTGTTTGTAAATAACCCTACTTTCTGATAATAATGTATTTAGAAATCTAGATGTGGATGTTTGGTGTACATTTAGCTATTGGTACATCTTTTCTTGGAGAGGAGTAGTGGTGACATCAAGAAACTTTGTTGATGGAGGATTCAAGTGAAACAGCTGAAGGGCAGTTTTTCAAAGCAGCATGTTAGGTAGCTGGAAAGTGATGTGTAGGTCAAGAAAGGATCTGAAAAGCTTCTTGAAGAAGCTAAAAACTGAAGTTCAGGAACCAGCACTGTGGCATAATGGATTAAGCTGCCGCCTGTTACCCTGACATACCATTTGAGTAGCAGTTCACTCTCCAGGTGCTCTGCTTCCTCCTAATGTGCCTGGGAAAGCAGTGGAAGATGACGCAGGTGCTTGTGTCCCTGCCCACCCATGTGGGAGACCTGAATGGAGTTCTTGGCTTCTGACTTCATTGTGGCCAGTTAGGGAGTGAACAAACAGATGGAGGATCTCAATCTGTCTTTCGCTCTCCCTCTGTAATGGTTTTAAAGAAATAAACAAATCTTAAAAAAAGAACTGGACTTTGGCAAATGAAAAAAGTATATAAATATGATAAATAAATAGATAAAGTGTGTACTAAGGCCAAGGAGAGGACCTTTTCTCCAGGGGAAGAATTTGTTTATGAAAGTAGGAGCAAGCTGAGGCATGTGTGTTGTAGCAAGTAAATTAGCTTTACTTTAATGATGAGTCCAAGTACAGCAATACAGGGAGATGATTGTTAGTAGAGATAGAAGTCTAGCTGTTCCATTAAGTTTTTTTTTTTCAAAATGTAAATGTCCCCTTTGGTTTTTCATAATATAGAATAGTATGTGTATCTTTGCAGTAATTTAAAACCAGAAGCATGTAACATGAAAAGTAGCATGATCCTAATATCCTAAAGGGACCTTAACTGATTGTCTTCCAGACTTTTATTTATGTACTCAAGAGTATGGAGGGCATACATTTATAAGTGACTTTGCCATTAATTGGTTGTATGTTTTGGGGATATATTAGTTAATCTTCCTGTGCCTCTGTTTTCTCATCTTTAAAATAAGTGTACCTGTCTCTTAGAGTTTTTGTGACTATTAATATGGTAAGTGCTTAAATCAGTGTGTGGCCCATAGAAGACATTTACTTTGTTATTTTTGTTTTTTCCAAACAAAATAGAGTCATTGCTATACATGCTATACAGTTTGGTAACTTTTTTTTTTTTACATGTCTTTCCAAACTTACAGTAGCAAACACGTATACTTTTTAAATTAATTTATTTTTTAAGGAATACAAATTTCATATGTACAACTTTAGGAATGTAGTTATTCTTGCCACCATACCTGCCGTACCACCCACACTCACACCCCTCATCCTCCTCTCTCTCCCCTTCTCAGTTCCATTTTCTGTGGTGGAGTGAGAAGGCCATGCCAAGATGGCCGCTGGCAACAGAAACTGCCTGGCAACAGGCTGTGATTGGATGGCTTTGGAAACTGCCTGACAACAGGGTGTGATTGTTTAGGGCATAGACTGCCCCTTGACCAGATTGGCTGCCTTGGCTGTATAAGCTGCTGTAGCAACTGAAATAAATGAGTCTGCAGGCTGCTTGCCTCAGGCCTACTTTCACCCGACTCCCGGGGTCTGTGTGGTGACTCCACATCTCTTGCCCCACCATTCTCCTCCTCTCAGAAACGAATCCACAGCAACAATTTTCCATTAAGATTCATTTTCAATTAACTTTGTACACAGAAGACCAACTCTATACCAAGTAAAGATTTCTACAGTTTGCACATAACACACAAAACTGTTTGAGAACAAATATCCTAGTTAATTCTCATAGTACAACCCATTGAGGACAGAGGTCCTGCATGGGAAGTTAGTGCACAGTGAATCCTGTTGTGAATTTGACAATTAACACTCTTATGTATGATGTCAGTGACCACCCAAGGCTCTTTTTTTTTTTAAAGATTTTATTTCTTAGCCGGCGCCGCGGCTCACTAGGCTAATCCTCCGCCTTGCGGCGCCGGCACACCGGGTTCTAGTCCCAGTCGGGGCACCAATCCTGTCCCGGTTGCCCCTCTTCCAGGCCAGCTCTCTGCTGTGGCCCGGGAGTGCAGTGGAGGATGGCCCAAGTGCTTGGGTCCTGCACCCCATGGGAGACCAGGATAAGCACCTGGCTCCTGCCATCGGATCAGCGTGGTGCGCCGGCCGCAGCGCGCCTACCGCGGCGGCCATTGGAGGGTGAACCAACGGCAAAAAAGAAGACCTTTCTCTCTGTCTCCCTCCACTGTCCACTCTGCCTGTCCAAAAAAAAAAAAAAAAAGATTTTATTTCTTTATTTGAGAGGTAAGGCTCTTGACGTGAGCTGTCTAGGCTGTGGAAGCGATTTGAGCCCACAGACTCCATCAGTATTTGGACAAGGCCATAAGCAAAGTGGAAGTTCTCTCCTTCCTTTAGAGAAAAGTATATCCTTCTTTGATTGCCACTTCTTTCCTTTGGGATCTCACTCACAGAGATCCTTCATGTAGAATATTTTTTGCCACAGTGTCTTGGCATTCCATGCCTGAAATGCTCTCATGGGCTTTTCAGCCAGACCAGGATGCCTTAAGGGCTGATTCTGAGATCAAGAGTGCTACTTAAAGCGATTGTCTTTCTATGAGTCTGCTGTGTGTGCTGCTTCCCATGTTGGAACATTCTCTCCTTTTTAATTCTATTATAATTACCAGACACTTGATACTATTTATATGGTCACTTTGACACTTGATCCTATCTAAATGTTCACTGTAACACTTTAACACTTAAGATGACATTTTTATCACCCAGTGTAATGGGATTTGGAGACCCATGGCAAAATCCCATACACTTCATCCTAACAGTTCTTAAGTACGTAGTTTAGTAGTGTTAAGTGTATTTACATTGTTGTGAAACATCTTCAGAACTTCTTTATCTTGCAGAAGCGAAGCTGTGTTTGTGTTAAAGAGTGAGTCTGCTATGCCATTATCCCAGCATCTGCTAATCACCATTTTTCTTTCTTTATTGGAATTTGAGATGTGTCATACAAGTGAAATAAGACAGTATTTGTCCTTTTGTGACTGACTTTCTTTGAATAAGGGCCCTCAAGATTCATTTATACTGTTAGTAGTTGATAACATTTTCTTCCTTTTTTTTTTTTTTTAAGATTTTTATTTATTTATTTGAGAGGTAGAGTTACAGAGAGAGGGAGAGACAGAGAGAAAGATCTTCCTTCTGCTGATTCACTTCCCAACCAGCCACAAGAGCTGGAGCTGGGCCGATCTGAAGCCAGGAGCCAGGAGCTTCTGGGTCTCCCACGTGGTGAGGTGCTGAATCTTTTTTTTTTTTTCTTTTTATGCTTATTTGTTTTCATCACTTTGAAAGGCCGACACATACACATGTGCACATGCACATGCGCGCGTGCACACACACACATATTAGCCTTCCATTTGCTGGTCATGCTCCAAACGCCAGCAGTAGTAAAGCCTGCAAAAGGTAGCCTGAAATCTCTACATGGGTATCAGGAACCAAGCACTTGAACTGTCATCTGCTGCCTCCTAGGTCATATTAACAGAAAGTTGGACCGGAAGCAGGGGAGCCTAGAGTTGAAATAGCACTCTGATATTGGAGTCCCAAGTGGAGATTTAACCCATTCCTCCACAGTGCTCACCCCTTTCCTGGCTCTTGTATCCCCTTTCCCAATGTGCAGGGTCCCTGAACAGTGGATACTGGTGATGTATGCAGTCCATAGTCATCACTAGTTGTCTAATTGCACATAAATTTTCTTTTTTTAAAAAAAGATTTATTATTATTAGAGAGGCAGAGGCAGACAGAGAGAGAGAGAGGTCTTCCATCTGCTGTTTCACTCCCCAATTGCCTGCAACAGTTGGAGCTGCACCGATCCAAAGCCAGGAGCCAGGAGCTTCCGCTGGGTCTCCCACGCAGGTGCAGGGGCCCAAGGACTTGGGCCATCTTCTACTGCTTTCCCAGGCCATAACAGAAGCTGAATCGGCAGTGGAGCAGCCGGGACATGAACCAGCACCCATGTGGGATGCCAGCACTGCAGGTGGTGGCTTTACCCATTATGCCACAGCACCGCCCCCCACACCCCAGTTTCTTAAAGATAATAAATGACCATCCTAGGGTATAATTCTGACTTCATAGTATGTGATTTTAGCCACTGTCCTAACCTTAGTTTTCCCTTCTTACAGACCTTTATAGATTATGGCTTGTCCTTAGTAATAAGTAGACAGTATGTGTTTTTTTTCTAATATTAAAAAATTAGGTGGAGATACTACACTTATTTTTGTAATATTTTACATGCTTCTCTTACACTAGCTCTCTGATGGTTCCTTTTCCCTCTTCTTTTTATCTAATTAGTGTGGAAGCTTCTGTGTTCCCTGAGTCATTTGAATCAGGATTGTGATTTTTTTTTTTTTTAGGAAATGTATATCAGCTATCAGCTTTTATGAGGTTAAAAAGGTGCTGGGGTGATGGAAAAGTATTTTGCCCACATAACCAATTTAGAAAAGTTTCATAAGTAGAATGGATTAGGTTGCTAACTATATAAAGGAAGATCTCTTTTTGTGTGATTTTGATCTGCATGAATTCAGTGAATTTAGTACCACAGTTCAGTTAAAGAAAACGGGCCCCCAGTACCATGGTTTACATTGCGGAAGTCATCACATGAATCACAGACTTCACTGCTGGCTTGAGCCCCTGGTCTCTGGGTAAATAGTAGCATACTGCGTTTATCAACGACTGATCCCTCTACTTCCATCAAGGGCTGTCAGTGACTGACCACTGTATCACTGAGTTCACACAGGGATAGCGAAGTGTGTAGTTGTGTTACTTTCTTGTTTCCCAGTGATAAACTCTCATGACATTTTATAGAAATGGACAGTCAAAAAGACTTGACCAATATAGATGAAATACACCTTGCAAAAAAGAGATGATACTACAGGTGGAATTTAAATAGAATGTAAAGGGGATTGGAGAGGAAATTTGTGGGGATGACCGGGGAGTGCTGTTGTCGTTGCCTTTCCTGAGGCTCTTTATTTTCAGTGGAGGAACGGTGAGGTGAACCCTTTGATGTAAGTGAGGAAAATAGTTGTGAGTGAAGAAAGATGATGTGTCAGACAGGGATTCTAGCCAAAAAGTTGACGTTAAAGAAATTCCTAGAAGCATGGAAAGTATAAAGGATAAAATTTGCTTTCCCAAGGCTCTCAAAGGATTCAGTAATCAAAAAACGTTGTGAATTTTACTGTAGGAATTAGATGTTGAAATTGATACTCAACCTAGATGATGGCATTAAACATTAACGATGTTCACATGCCAGTGTCAGGCTGCACCTGAGTTTCTCAGCATTTAAGCTATTTGTTGCCATTACCAGCTACTTTAAGTTATTACAGTGTCTGTAGACCACCGGTTATACTAATACCGTATTTTTATGATATCTGTCAGTTACTACCTACAATGTGTGGCAGTGTGGGAGAGTTGCTGTTGAGTGGAAGATTGGCAGCTTTCATCTTCTGTAAATCACTTTTCATTTTGGAGTTCTTTGTTTTTCTTTTAAAATTGATTTTTACTAGATGATAATTTACATGGGTTTCTTGAGCAGTGGGCATATATATGTATGTTTTTAAGGATATCTTATATTGAATCCTAATTAAGTAATATGTTTCTTGACTGAGCTTATGTTTGTCTTACTAAAGAGGTAAAATGCCTGCAATTAATCAAATTAACTTTCTGTAATTTTTTTTAAAAGATTTTTATTTACTTTGTTTGAGAGGTAGAGTTATAGACAGAGGGAGAGACAGAGATAAAGGTCTTCCTTCCATTGGTTTCAAATGGCTGCGACAGCTGGAGCCAGGAGCTTCTTCCGGGTCTTGCACGTGGGTGCAGGGCCCCAAGGACTTGGGCCATCTTTTACTGCTTTCCCAGGCCACAGCAGAGAGCTGGATTGGAAGTGGAGCAGCCGGTACTAGACTGGGTGCCCATATGGGATGTGGGCACTGCAGGAGGATTAACCTGTGCCACGGCGCTGGCCGCTTCTGTAACTTTTTAACTACAAGTTATTCCTCATTTACCTTGTCAAATGCTTCTGGTGTGCAAATTCTCCTTTCCTGTTTTACCTTCTGTTTGTTCTTACAATTGTATAGAACTCTTCTTAATACTTGTAAGTACATTTAGTATTTAATCAGTTTTAAATTGGAAATCTCTGACTCTTGAGACTCCTACTTGATGCCTGGGTTGGCTTCATAGATGTCATCCTGAGGTCTTTCTTAGGCCCTTGTTTGTGTTACTCTTTTTGTTCTTAGATTAAATTCTGTTTTGTTTTTTTGTTTTTTGTTTTTTTTTTTTGGTGGTGGTGGTGGGGTAATAGCTACAATAGTAGCTTGCTGAAAAAGATTGTATGGGAAGTACGTTTTGAGATTCTGCTTAGTGTGAAACTATCTTGTTATATTCTGAAACTTGAGTTTTAGTTTGGGTATAAAATGCTAGATTGGAGATTGTTTTCTCAGAATTTTAATCTTGTTTTGTGTTTTCTTGTAGCTGCTAATGTTGAAAAGTCTAATGCATTGGGGTTCATCCTCTTTTTCCAATATTGTCATTTTCATCCCTCTTCTCTGAAAGCTTGCTGAAACTTCTCTTGTCCCCAGTATTATGAAAGTTCATGTTGAATGCCTTGGTGTACTCCATTTTTATCTTTTTTGGGTCTTTTCAGCTTGTAAACTCCTGCCATTCAATTATGGAAAACTTTTTTTTTTTTTTTTTGACAGGCAGATTTAGAGAGAAAGAGAGAAAGGTCTTCCTTCCGTTGATTCACCCCCCAAATGGTTGCTGTGGCTGGGGCGCTGTGCCGATCCAAAGCCAGGAGCCAGGTGCTTCTCCCATGCAGGCGCCAGGGTCCCAAGCACTTAGGCCTCCTCCACTGCCTTCCCAGGCCACAGCAGAGAGCTGGACTGGAAGAGGAGCAACTGGGACAGAATCCGGCGCCCCAACCAGGACTAGAACCCAGGGTGCCGGTGCCACAGGCAGAGGATTAGCCTAGTGAGCCGCGGCGCCGGCCTGGAAAACTTTTAAGTTATTTCTTTGCTCTCCATTTTCAATTTCCTTTCAGAAACTTATTTTTCACATGCTAGACTTACTGGCTTTATGCTCTAATACTGTCTCTTTAGTTTCAACTTAACTGTAATTTTGCTTTATGTTTGAAGACACTTCCCCAATTAAATTTTTTGGTTTACTTGTATTTATTTATTCATTTAAGAGAGAGAGAGTGAGTCTGCCTCTTTCCCTCCCTCTGTCTCCCTCCCTCCTTCCCTCCCTCCCTCCCTCTCTCTCTCTCTCTCTGTCTCTGTCTCCTGATCTCCATCTCCTGATTTATTTTTCAAGTGCTTAGAAGGGCTGTGGCTACGATAAGCTCAAGCCAGAAGCTGCAAACTGAATCTCCCTTGAGTGGCCAGAACTCAACTATTTGAGCCATCACCTGCTGCTTCATAGGATATGCACTAGCAGGAAGCAGAGCTGGGATTTGTATCCAGGCACCTTGACTGGGATGCAGCTTTCCCAACTTCATGCCAAATACTTGCCTTGAGATACCTCTAACTTTGTTTTGTGGCATTCAAAAATGATGGCCATGGTAGGATTTTGCCTCAGGCCTAGCAGACTCTGTGGTTTCTTTCTTTTTAGATTTATTTTATTTGAAAGGAAGAATTAGAGAGATTGATTTCCATTCACTGGTTCACTTCCTAAATGACCACAGTGGTCAACCCTGGGCCAGACTGACACCAGGAGCCAGGAACTTCATCTGGGTCTCCCACGTGGGTGCAAGGGCCCAAGCATTTGGGCCATCTTCTGCAGCTTTCCTAGGTGCATTAGCAGGGAGCTGGATTGGAAATGAGACAGCAAGGACTCAAGTTGGCGCCTATATGGGTTGCTGATGCTGCAAGCCATGGCCTAAGCAGCTGTGCCACAGTGCTGGTCAACCTGTGGTTTCTTCTTTTTCTTCTTCTTTTTTATTTTTAAAGATTTATTTATTTATTTATTTGAAAGGCAGAGTTGCAGAGAGAGAGAGAGAGGTCTTCCATCCACTGGTTCACTCCCAAGATGGCTGCAACGGCTAGAGCTGCGCTAACCTGCACCACAGCGCAGGCCTGGACTCTGTGGTTTCTAAAATGACTGAGATTGGAGTTCTAGGACATCTTCCCTTCCTGTACTTTTCTTTTCACTTCTTTCTCCACTCCTGTTGTTTTCCTTATAGACAGTTTTAGGGCCATAAACATCTCTGCTATAGGCTGGCTAAACTGGAAGACAGAAAAACTAGCTATCTTGCCATTTTTGCTAATTATATTTCTGATATGTAATAGTTTCTGGAAAGGGAGGGAAGAGAAAAGATTTAATTGCTTACTGAAGTCATATTTCATAAAATCATGTGGCTTTGCCCTCTCCATGTAAGTTACCATGAGTAATGAGGAGCTAGCCGTTTGTATTAGGACATGTAAGCAGCAGCTTACAAGTGGAAGACTGGAGTAGGCAATGTACAGTCTGTTCCAGAATGTAATAATGAAGGCAACTTATGGCGCTATCTACAGTTAGGAAAAAGCTTTTATGTACATGATAACATTAATCTGCATTCATTCTCCAACATATTCTGAAGATACCTTCATCAGCTGGCCCAGTCGGAAGCACTGGCATGTCAATGGCTTCTATGTATTGGAATAGTCACACTCTGCATAATGATATTTTAGTTAGCCACATTCCACACTTACAAAGGTATGTGCCATGTAGCCTAGGTGTGTAATAGTCCATACCATCTAGGATGTTATAAGTATAATATTCTGTGCTGGTCACAAAACAATGAAATTGACTAATGACACATTTCTCAGATAAGATTCCTATAAGAAACAGGTCTGTACTGGATACATGCCAGTAGACACCACGTTAACTACTTTTGTGGGTGTTAATTGCATTATCTCATTTAGTCTGCTGTATTGTCTCCTCCTGGAGATAATCAAACCCACATTATAGGAGGTGTCAATCTCATTTGATAGGTAAAGTAACTGAGAACCCAAGAGAATGGTTATCATCATTTCCTATGCTTGATAGAATTTTAGGGCTTTTAATTTTATGCTTATAAAAGACTTGTGCTTTTCAGTTCCAAGTTTGGTGCTAACTTAATGCTTTGAGTATAACACACCTTTATACACACACACACACTAAAGCAGTGAGAAAGTGTGACCTTAAGTCAAATAACCCTATGTCATAGTGTTCTGCCAGTCATTGTTCTGTGATATGATAGACAAACTGCTTAGCTTGCCTGTGCTTCAGGTTTGTCATGTAAAATGGGGATAGTGCACTTGGCTTGTAAGGTTTCCTGAGGATTAAATGAAATAGTGCAGATATTCAGTAATGGGAGCTGTTACAGTCATTACTGTGTTGTCTTCATTGTGGTTTAACACTGACCTTTCTTATTCTCTGTAGGTGTGATAATACTGAAGAAATCACTTAATCCCATTTAGAGATGAAGACTCTTGTAACAGATCTCTTTTGTGATGCAGTTTTAGATAAATGTTATTCTACCAGTTTGCTGTAACTGAGTAGGGAAGAACTGAACTTTATGACTCTTTGGAGGGGTTTGCGCTGTTTGGTAGCAAGGATAAACTCAATTTCCCACCTTAAAAAGCTTCCTATAGCAGTCATAACAAATTATTTACAAACTTGGCAACTTAAAACAGATTTGTTATCCTACAGTTTGGAAGGTCAGAAGTCTGACCCAGGGCTAAATCAGGTGTTGGCAGTTGTGTGTTCCCTTCTCTTCATTCTCTGGCTTGTGCCCACCTTTTCCCATCTTCAGGCACCTGATGTAACAGCACTCTCCCTGATGCTTGGTCCTTACAGCTCTCTCCTTCTGACTCCCTCCTCTACCTTGCAGGGACTGTGTGATTACATTGGGCCCACAGGGATGAACCGGGGTAACCTTCTGTCTGAAGATCAGTCTTGTAAGCTGTCCTATTCACAGGTTCCTGTTGGCAGATAGGGACATCTTTGCTGCCTGCCACACTTAGATTAGTTTTCGTTTAAACCTAAAAATTGGAAAGTCTTTACCGCTGTTGGTACCTTTCCATACAGTTGAAGTCTATTCAGATGGTAGATTGTAGTTTGAAGGAATGAGTGTACTGGCGTTTTCTGCACTTCAGTGTGGCAGGCTGTGAGGTTACAAGGAGAGTGAAGGGTAAGTAGTGAAACTCCTGGCCCAGGACGGAGGAGCTAAAGAAGCAGGTGCTGCAGGGCCTTTGGGCAAACCTCAGGGGAGGGCAGCCTATTGGGCTCGGTGTAATGTGGTTTGATGGCTGCACAGTACTAGGTGTTTTCCCATTTTTTTCCTTAGCTTTTCTGTTGCCTATGCCTTACTTCTTTGTTGTCTGCAGTGGTGCAGTATTTGTAGGAATTTGTGAATTTTCTTAGTATTTTTAATGATTTATTTGAATATCTTTGAATTCTATGTAGGAAACTATAAAAATCAAAGCATTGGGGCGGGCACTGTGGCTCAGCAAATTAGACTGCCGTCTGCAGCTCTAGCATCCAAAATGGTCACAGGTTCATGTTCCAGCTGCTCCACTTCCGATCCAACTCCCTGCTAATGTGCCTGTGAAAGCAGAGGAGGATGGCTCAAGTGCCTGGGTTCCTGCACCCACGTGGGAGACTTGGATAAAGCTCCTGGCTCCTGGCTTCATCCTGGCTTAGCCCTGGTCATTGCAGCCATTTGGTGAATGAACTAGCAGATGGAAGTTTGCTCTCTCTGTTTCTCCCTCTTTCTGTAACTCTGGCTTTCAAATAAATAAATGAATCTCTAAAAACAAAAACAAAACATAAATGAAATCATTGTCCAGTTAAATTATTTTCTGATTTATTACTAGAATTTATTCCTCCAATTTGTTACTTATTACTGGTGTCTACAATATGTTACATGAACATATCTTTGTGAATGAAAAGTCTGATTTTTTTACTTTATCCACTTTTTTCCCTAACCACTTTGTTTTGTTATTTTTGTTTTTTAATTGAGAGACTGAGAGACAGAGAGAAGGAGAATGACAATGCCAGGAGCTGGGGACACAATCCAGATTTCTCAAGTGTGCGTTAACTTGAGCATCATTGCTGCCTCCTAGGGTCTGCATTGCTGAGGGTCCGAGCTGGGATTTGAAACCAGGCACTAGGATGTGGTGTAAGGGCATCTTAACCACCAGGCTAAATGCCTGCTCCTTGTCCATTCTGACCTGTCAGTTAACTTACTGAAACTCAGTGATGTGCCAAGCCTGGGTGGGCTCTGGGCAGCAGCGGTAAAGTCTGTTACAGTCCCTTACCTCAGAGCTTATGTCCCCCGTAGTGAATATGGCACCTACTAAAGATGAGTATTCTGTGTGTGTATAACTGACTGGGAATCTCTTTCCTATAAATAATGGAAGAATCTGCAAATGTTTCCTTGTTATTTTTTTCATGTGTATGATTGACTAATTGATTAATGGTTCTTTGAAAATACTTCAGATTAGTTTGGTGACATAAAATTGAAATATAACTGCTATTTAACATAGTCTAATGTTTCTTGCTTATTTGAAGTGAATTTTAGACTGCTTTTTGAAGTGAAAGTTCGAGTAGGTGTTATTTCTGAATATTTTTCAGATATTTAGTTTGTGAAGACAGAGGCTTTGGTTTTTGAAAATAAAGTTTGAGATGACTATTTCTAGTGTCTTTTATTCCATAAAAATGTTTTGAATTAAGGAAGGCCTGGTATTAATTTCCTTGTTTGATCTTTTAGGAATGTTTTAAAGGAAGTTGGGCTACTCACAAGTTACTACATAAGAAAGCAAGTAAGTAAGATCATGTATCCTTACACTGTTTTTGTCTTATATGTGGCTGTTGTTCCAGAAGATGGTTCTGTTGTTTCTAAAAGTATATATAAGACATGACTGTTCTGAAAGTATAATCCTGAAAACGAGAATAATGACTTTTTTTTAAATAGGTAATTATGGAAATAAAATGTGGCTGAGCAATATCTTTGTTATTCTTTGTTCACATATTTAACATGAAAACAGGAGATAGTTGCTAGGATAGATGGAACTTGCTTTGCTTAAACAATATTTAATACATACCTGAACTTTTGGCATTCTCTTTTCTAGAAGTGTTTGCCCTTTGCAGGCAAGGAACACATGAACTCTTTGGCTTCACTTTTTGTTGTCTAGTTTTAGTTCACATTGCCTTTTCTACTCAAAATTACTTTACAGCCAGCATCCCACATTTGTGCATTCTTCATCTATGTATTGAAAATATTCAGAAAACAAGTGTCTTCACTGACCATTTTTTTTAAAGATTTATTTATTCATTTGAAAGGCAGAGTTACTAAGAGAGAGAGAGAGGAGAGACACAGAGAAAGAGAGAGAGGAAAGATCTTCCATCCGCTGGTTCATATTCCAAATAGCTACAACTGCTGGGGCTAATCCAGGCTGAAGCCAGGAGCTAGGAGCTTCTTGAGTCTCCCTTGTGGTGCCAGGGGTCCAAGGATTTGGACCATCTTCAGGTGCTTTCCCAGGCCATCAGCAAGGAGCTGGATCAGAAGTGGAGCAGCCAGGACGCGAACCAGCACCCATATGGGATACCAGCACCACAGATGGCAGCTCATCTCTGTGCCCATAGAACTGGCCTCCTGCCCTGAACATTGTATGCAAGGATCTTGGACTTGAGTGTCTAAGGATTTGGTATCCACAGTGGGAAGGGAAGGTGCTGGAACCAGTCCCCTACAGATACCAAGGGATGACTGTACTTTTCTTTTCTGGTGTTTTAATGTTGTTACCCATAGTCTAATGTTTAATTTTTTGAGGTTACTACATGTGATTCTACAAAGTGAACCTGTTGGCTGCAGCTTAACTACTGCAGTCTGCCCTACTCATGCAGCTGTGATGTAAATAGTTTTTCTGCTTCTTATGGCTGGCTTAAGACAGCCCATTATAAGTCCCTGGAAATTGATAAAGGCATTCCTGTTGGATGAAGGATGGCAGACAGCACCCGATTCTTAGTATAGGATTTTGTTTCAGCTTACTGATATTGATGCTGGTATCTTTGACTCATCTATTTGTGTATTTTTTAGGAGTTGGATGATTTAATGAAATTTGGTAAATTGTTTTATCAAAGCACATCAAATTGAGGTCAGTTAAATTGTTATTTGAAGGACATGGAAATAATTTTAAAAAGATATCCAAGTACTTTCTGTGCTTGTATAAAGTGACTTCTGTGTTCAGTGGAAATGTATGGTATGTGGGAGGAAATGTGGCTAAACAGGAGGAAAATGATGTGTATAAGTGAAGTTTATCAAGTTCAAAAGGATTTGTTGATTTTGATTTGTTACCTCAAAATATAGAGAAGTTTAAATGTCATTTAATGCATAAATGCATATATTACATGTTGCATTTTTAATGTGTTAGATACATTGTAGAGATTTTTGAGTCTGTTATTAAAATTTTATACTCAGGAAATGAAAGCATGGGAAAGAACAAAGGGTCAAGCCTAAATAGTAAGAGAGCTTAGGATGTGTTTCTGCCCCAAGGATTGGTAATCATTGAAGTGTGCCCGGATCTTCAGTACTGGATTTCTAAGGACAGAGGTACTGCAGTTTGACCTATACTAAATAGCAGGTGTACCCTGTGGAAGATGAACATAAGCCCTGGACTTGGCTGTTTGGATTTCACTTCTACCTCTGTTGTTTAGTGCAGTGCCGTCTTTTAGGTGGTGCCCTATTAGGTTTGGGGGGATAGTTTTTTGACTGGGTAAGCTTGGTGTTCTTTATCCGTTTGGGATATATTGGATGCAGGTAGCCTTTAGCTGGCTAGCCCTGTACCTTTTACAACCTGGTAAGTTGACCCCTAGTACACTATTGTGGGTGACAGCCTTAGAGGAGGGAATGGTGTAGAGAATGGCAAGCTTCAAAGCAAGAAGAGTTACCAGGAAACACATTAGGAAAAAAGAATGTTAAGTATCTAGGGTATCTTAAAAGATGGTACTTTATTCTAAGAAACATTGATGAGGTAACAGGGCAAGTAGTTCTCATGAAAGTGATGTATTCTCTTAATTTTTTAAAGTGTAGTGTATACTGATCCCTGACTAAGGGTGACTGTTTTTTAATTAATGTTCATGTGGCATATTGATCTATAATTGCTTTTTTTTAAAAGATTTATTTATTTGAAAGAGCCAGGGTAGGAGGAGTGAGTGGGAGACAGAGAGATCTCCCATCTGCTGGTTCAGCCCCCAGATGGCTGCAACAGCTGGGGCTGGGCCAGGGCTAAGCCAAGAGCAAGGAGCTTCTTCAGGTCTCCCACATGCGTGCATGTGCCCAAGTACTTAGGCCATTCGCTGTTGTTTTCCTAGGCACATCAGCAGGGAGTTGGATCAAAAGTATAGCAGCTGGGGACTCCAACCAGCACCCATATGGGATACCAGCACTATAGGCGGAGGCTTAACCTTCTATGCCACAGAGCTGGCCCCTAGAGTATCTTTATGTATCACAGTAAAGACCAGATTGTCAACCCCTTAATTAAAAGCATGTATGCTGATGCTTGGGTGCACGTGTCCCACACTGTATCTTCTGCCAGAGTGTGTTCTTAATGTAGCATTCACTTTTAGAATGATCTGTAGAGATTGTAGCACTGCACATCTCAAGATTATTATTTTATATTTTCTAAATATATCACTGATAAATTTTAGTGTTTGTCTCCTGTTTCCCAGAAGTAAAAGGAAGAATATGATAGATACTGTTTGAGAAGCCATAAATATGCTATAAATATCCTATATTTAAAAAAAAAAATTCTAAGTAGTACTTTTGCTTCTATTTTGCCCCTGCATACTAGCATGCTTGGCTTTTTTGGATTACAGAAAAAGGGTTAGAACTGGCTCCACCAAACTTTGTGGCCATGGATTATTCCTTTTTTCTTAATTTATTTTTATTTTTAATTTCTACTTCAAAGGCAGAGAGAACGAGACATACAGAGACAGACAAAGATCCATCTTCCATCTTACTAGTTCACTCCCCAAATGCCTACAACAGCTCAGTCTGGGTCAGGTCGAAGCCAGGAGTTTGGAACTCTGGGGCCTACTACGTGGGTGGCAGGGTCCCAGACACTTACGTTCCAGGTGGGATTTTTTTTTTCCTTAATTTTTTTAAAAAAAGATTTATTTATCCATCTATCTTTCTATCTATTTATTTGAAAGAATTAGAGAGAGATCTTTCTATCCATGGTTTTACTCCCCAAATGACCTTAATGACTAGGGCTTGGCCAGGCTGAAACCAGGAGCTTCATCTGGGTCTCCCACATAGGTACCTGTGCCCAAACACTTGGGCAATCTGCTGCTGCTTTCCTAAGTACATTAGCAGGGAGCTGGATTGGAAATGAAGCAGTCAGGAAGTGAGGCGGTTGGGACTCGAACCAGTGCCCATATGGGATGCTGGCATCTCAGGCCATGAGCAGCCTTGTCTGGTATGCCACAGTGCCAGCCCCCCAAGTGGGACTTAACTACTGTACCATACACCTGCTTAAGATGGATTACTTACAGTGTACGTTGTGTAGATTAAATAAGCAAATCCATTTAAAATGTGGTATAGTGCATGGTAAGTGCTCAACAACTGCTTCATTATCACCTCTGAAAGAATTTTGATCACAAAGTCCTGTCCCAAGGGCCGGCGTTGTGGTATAGCAGGTAAAGCTGCTGCCTGTAGTGCTGGCATCCCATATGGGTGCCGGTTTGAGTCTTGACTGCTCCACTTCTCATCCAGCTCTCTGCTATGGCCTGGAAAAGCAGTGGAAGATGGCCCAAGTGTTTGGGCCCTTGCACCTGCATGGGAGACCTGGAAGAAGCTCCTGGCTCCTGGCTTTGGATTGACACAGCTCTGGCTGTTGCAGCCATTTGGGGAATGAACCAGCAGACAAAAGACCTCTCTCCTCTCTCTGTTTCTGTCTCTGTCTCTCTCCCTCTCTCTCTCTCTCTCTGTGCCTCTGCCTCTGCCTCTCTGTAACTTGGCCTTTCAACTAAATAAATCTTTAAAAAAAAAAAAATCCTGTCCTGGGCAAAGCTGAGACATGTGCAGTTATTTTGTATCAGCTGAAGAGGCAGCCTACATATGGCCGGCGCTGTGGCTCACTAGGCTAATCCTCCGCCTGCGGCGCTGGCACCCTGAGTTCTAGTCCCAGTTGGGGCTCCGGATTCTGTTCTGGTTGCTCCTCTTCCAGTCCAGCTTTCTGCTGTGGCCTGGGAAGGCAGTGGAGGATGGCCCAAATGCTTGGGCCCTGCACTCACATGGGAGACCAGGAGGAAGCACCTGGCTCCTGGTTTTGGATTGGTGCAGCGCACCGGCTGTAGTGGCCATTTGGAGGTAAACCAACGGAAAGAAGACCTTTCTCTCTGTCTCTCTCACTGTCTAATTCTGCCTGTCAAAAAAAAAAAAAAAAAAAAAAAGCTTACATAGAACCTTAAACAATAAAGCCTGGATATTTAGTGTACTTTGGACAAGACCTTGCATGTATCAGGTACTACCTGTATTTTACCTGGACCTATTACATTGTGATGGTTGAAAGACAGCTTACTAGTGTTTATTTACTATGTCCTACATGTTCATAATCATTTTAAAAAAGACCAGTTGTTAGACAATTTGCCACCAATCCCTGTTCAGCTCAGGTTACATATCTGTTATATGTCCAGCATTTACGACTCAGATCAGTTCAAGCCTAAACATGTAAAATAACTTCCTTTTCAAGTGTATGTTTTTATAAGTAAATTATATCTTGGATTCAGTAAAGAACTTGTCTAGGTAGCTTTTGGGTTAACTTATTTTTTCGAGATCTGCTTTCAGTTCTCTTGAAAATAGATTGTGGAAAGATAGGAATGCAGATCAGCAGGAAGCTTTGAACGCTTTTACATCCTTGCCTTCTCCCTGTTCACTCACTGGGAGCGTACTAAAGCAGAAATCCTGTGTCTTGATTGCTCTTCTGTCCTAGGTTCCATGGGAAAGTTGTTCTTGAGGTTCATATTTCAGACAAAATCACTTGATGCAATTACTAGCTGAAGCAGATCTCAGCTTCTTAGTATATTGAATTATTTTTTATAATGCTTGACTCTGGGTGGCACTGAATGGAGTCTGGGGTGAGAAATAGTTTTCCTGTTGATGTTAACATTTACAGGGTTTTCTTGACCTCCAGAGCAAAGAAGATATTTAAAATTTAGTAGCATTGCAGAAACTTCTTTTTTATTCCTTTATGTTATATATAATAGTGTAAATGTGTTCTCTTCCAAAGAGATGTGAATCGATTGGCTGTATGTTTGCATTCTTGTCCATTGTTTCTCGAGGTGCTTTGACCCTGTAATTGACTACATGGTCTGCGGAGAGAGTATTGCATTGGAGCTGGCAATTTTTTTTTTTAAAGATTTGTTTGTTTACTTGAAAGGCGGAGTTACAGAGAGAGGTCTTCCATCTGTTGGTTCACTCCCCAAATGGCTGCAGCAGCCGGAGCCGGGCCCATCCAAAGCCAGAAGCCAGGAGCTTGGAGCTTCTTCCACGTCTCCTATGCGGATGTGGAGGCCCTAGCACTTGGGTTATCTGTTGCTTTCCCAAGTGTATTACCAAGGAGCTGGATTGAAAGTGGAACAGGGGCCACTGCTGTGGCATAGCAAGTAAAGCTGCCGCCTGCAGTACCGGCATCCTGTATGGGCGCCAGTTTGAGTTCCCACTACTCCACTTCTGATCCAGCTCTCTGCTGTGGCCTGAGAAAGCAGAATAAGATGGCCCAAGTCCTTGGGCCCCTGCGCCTGCGTGGGAGACCCCAAGAAAGCTCCTGACTCATGGCTTCGGATCAGTGTAGCTCAGACCGTTGCAGCCAACTGGGGAGTGAATCAGCAGATGGAAGACCTCTCTCTCTTTTTGCCTCTTCTCTCTCTGTGTAACTATGACTTTCAAATAAATAAGTAAATCTTTTAAAAATAAAACTAACGTAGATTTTTTTCTTTATTGGGAAAAAAAAAAAAAAGAAAGTGGAGCAGCCAGGACACAAACCAGCACTAACATGGGATGCCCACATGGGATACCGGCAACCCAGGCCGCCACAGTGCTAGCTCTGGGGTTCTTTTCTTGCTTTTCTTGTCTTTTTTTTTTTTTTTCTTTCTTTCTTTCTTTCTTTTTTTTTTTTTTTTTAGATTTATTTTATTTATTTGAATCACAGAGTTACAGAGAGAGAGAGGTCTTCCATCCACTGGTTCACTCCCCAGATGGCCTCTGCAACTGGAGCTGCGCTGATCAGTAGCCAGGAGCCAGGAGCTTCTTCTGGGTCTCCCAGATGGATAGAGGGGCTCAAGCACTTGGGCCATCTTCTGCTTTCCCAGGTGCATTTTGCAGGGAGCTGGATCGGAAGTGGAACAGTGCCCATATGGGATGCCAGTGCTGAGGGCCAGGCTTTAACCCAGGACACTGGCCGCACACCAGGATCTTTTCTTAACTTCTCTACTGTTTTCAATAACTTTGAACAGATCGCTCCCCTGACCCTCCCCTTTCCCTGCCTGTTTCTATTATCCCTTTTGGAAAAGAGGCAAATGATGGTCACGAAATTTTCAAAGCACTTTGAAATACTGACTTGGAGACCACTCATTAAGTGGGAAATTATTAGTTTTGGTTTTAGGTTTGTTCTGGGGTTACCTAGTTTTTTTTTAATGGGAGCATAGAGTCACTTGTAACATCTCATGTCAGTTTGGAAGGTTATGCTAGGACTCATAAATCATATTTTATAAATGACCTTCTTTTAATTAACATTGTAGAGGGAATATGTTTAGCATTTACTTGAGAACAACAGTTCTAAGAGCTGTTCCTATTTGATACAGTGTAAAAACTTAGAGTTTATATAGGGCTTTTATTCCAAGACATTTCTGTCTTCTAAAAGGAGTTAAAAGAGTAGTGACTATAGTGGTACAGTAGTAGATTTGATGATTAAGGGTAGAAATTTGTTGGGTTTTAAACACATGGTAATTAAAGTATGGTGTCACTCAGTAGCTTAACCATTGAAGCATTCCTGTTTCTTTTTTTCTATCTTCCTCTCACCTCTGTTCACCTGTCTCCCAGAGGATGAAAAGGCAAAGCGAGAACTGTCTTCCTGGTCTGTGGAGGGTGATATTAACACTGACCCATGGGCAGGTTATCGATATACTGGTAAACTCAGACCACACTATCCACTGGTGAGTAAATAAGGTAATAAAATTTAACATTCTTTTAAAATGGTACACAGAAGTTGTATTACAATGGTGCATCATATAATCAGGATTGAATTTGCAGAGGGACTTGCATTTCGGTTCTTTAACGCTTGTGTGTCAGCATTTGGGAGCTTGTATGGACAATTGGCAATCATGGGAGAAGAGTGAAATTTTAGATGAAAGGACTAAAACTTAATTTTAAAACTTAAATTTAAAACCTAACTTTTAAAACACAATGTTGGAATAGATATTTTCTGGCTGGCATTATGGTAATGTATATTATTCATCTTTTGAAAATTTTTCTTTTAAATTGACTTTACTTATTTGAAAGAAACACAGAGAAAGATCTCCCTATCTGCTGGTTTACTCCCCAGTTAACCACCATAACTTTGCAAGCCTAGAGCTGGGAACTCAGTGCAGGTCCCCCACAGGGGTGGCAGGAAACCAATTAACTCGAGTCACCACTGCTATCTCCTAGGGTGTGTCTTAGCAGGTAGCTGGAACAGGAGGGGAGACATTCTGATCTGGGATGCAGGCATCCTAAGCAGCATCTTAACCCACTGTGCCAAACCCTGGCCTCCATTTTTGAAACATTTTAAATGTATATTTGTTTCTACCTTAGTTTAGATAGCTTTTCTAAAGCTCCTATCGCTTCCCATGTTCTTGCAGATAGGGTTTAAGAGTTCTATTTTATCATTTTTTTTAATGTGTAGAATACCATGTATACCTTTTTTTAATATTACCTCATTAAACACCATTAAACTCCCATGATGCATTATGTCTGTTTCACAGATGAGGTTAAGTTATTTGTCTAAGATTGCACAGGCAGTAAGGGGCAGAGCTAGGATTTGAACTCAGGAAATCCAGCTCCATAGAACTCAGAGTTTTAATATAGAACATTCACTGAAGTTGAATTCTACTTTGTATCCTTAAATATTTGAACTGTATATTTGTAATTTTTTCTTTTTATTAAAGCGATGCATTTTTAACTTTAAAAATTTGGGAAAATATCACATACCTAAGAAAGTCTCCGTAACCCCACCTCCCAGAGATGACCACTTGGCACACGTTGGTGCATGTTTACTTCTAGATACTTCACTGTTGTCAGCTTGCCAGTGCGTTTGAACCAGCACAGGAGTCTTTTCTGCATCTACTCTCAACTCCTTCATGGTATTGGCTATTCTTTCCCTTTTTTGGATTTCCTAAGAAAGGGAAACACTAATGCTAGCTAAGTCAAGCTTGTCTTAGGGTGATAGGTTTGTGGTACAGTATTTTAGATCTCATTTAAAACTTCTCTTTTAAAAACTTTTCAGTGAGCTTTTTCCTCAACATTTTTCCCAGTTTTATTTTCTTTGTTAGTAAATAGGTTTTACCTAATTTTGTTGATGTTTTTAGATGCCAACAAGGCCAGTGCCAAGTTACATTCAAAGGCCAGATTATGCTGATCATCCCCTAGGTAAGTTCTGCTGGGCTGGTTCTTCATTTTTCAGTGCGTTGCCTTGATGACTGCTGTAAAGGGAAGGGGCCCTTTTCTTGTAGAAAACGTTCGGTGCTGGAATTTACTAAATGGAAACTTTGTTCTTTCAAGTCACATAAGAACCTTGAGAGATTAAAGATTCATCCCCCCTCTTTTTGAAATCTACCAGGTCTTAAAACATTCTTTATGTAGCTGTTAAAGATGACATTCAGAATTTTACTACATTTTGTGTGGTTACCTTAACCTCTAGATTTAAAAAAAGAAAAAAAACCCCTCCCCTCCCAGATTTGATTTTAACGTGTCGTGTATGTCCTGCTACATGTGTGTATTTAGGGTAGAGCAGCTGTAGAGGCCTGAGAGCCTAACTAAAGATTAAAGATTCTGGGCTACAGCAATATTAGAGAAATAGTAACAGTAGCATAGATAATGGTAGTTATGATGAAGATGATGATGATGGTACTTCTTTATTAATAACTGGTATTTATTTTTGCTTAACTATGTGTCAGGCACTGTGCTAAGTTCTTTGTACGTGTTACTCCATTTAACACTTGCAACATTCTTGAGGTAGGTTCTGTTGTCTTCTCCATTTTATAGATAATAATAGCAAGATACCCAGAGAAGTATCTATCTAGGTAATTTGCAACATAGGTCCATTGGAATAGTCTCTGACCTCAAGGCCTTACAGTATACTTAAATAGGGCTGTGTGGAATTATTGAATTTGCATTTCCAAAATGGTTGAATATCAACAATTTCATGTGATTTGGCCTGCTTAGCTATTTTTGCTTGATTTCCTGAGGAACTCTAAAGTTCCTATGATTATATGTCTAAAATTTATTATTATTTTAGATAAACTGAAGGAAAGGATAATCTGAATGATAGAATACCATTGATGAAATTTTATTATTCTCTAATATTCTCAAATATAGTACTACTGATTTGTATTTTAAAATATAGACAAGGTAAATTGTAATATAATAAAATGTTATGCGTTGAAAAGTAAATCCTACTCCCTAGACTAGAAGTAACTACTATTGTAAATTTGTTGTACAACTTTTTTTTTTTTTAAGATTTATTTATTTATTTGAAAGGCAGAGTTACAGAGAGGCAGAGGCAGAGAGATAGGTCTTCCATCTGCTGGTTCACTCCCCAAATGGCTCCAGTGACTGGAGTTGCGCAGAACCAAAGCCAGAAGCCAGGAGCTTGGAGCTTCTGAATCTCCCGTACTGGTGCAGAGGCCCAAGATCTTGGGCCATCTTCTGCTGTTCTCCCAGGCTATAGCAGAGAGCTGGATTGGAAGAGGACTCGAACCGGCTCCCTTATTGGGATGCTGGCATTGCAGGCAGCAGCTTTACCCACTACACCACTGCACTGGCCTGTTGCACAACTTTCTAGACATTATCTGTGTGAGCACATATTTAACCCCTTCCTCCATTTAGACGAAAAGGAACACATTATATATACCTTTTCACCTTGCTGTCTTCTCTCAATATATCTTGAAAATATTTTTTATAAGGCCATTTAAAGCCACCTCTGTTTTTGTTGCTGTTGACTGAAGTATTCCTTTGTGTGAGTGTATTGCAGTTTATTAAACCAGGCTCTCACCAATGGATGTTTAGATTAATTTCAGGTTTTTGCATTTACCAATTTGCAGTAACTATTCTTAGATTTATACCTTTGTCTACTTGTGAGGGTATGTCTGTAGGCTAACCTAAAGTGAAATGAGTAGATCAGTTTTGATTTTGAGAGCTAGTACAGATTTCAGACGTTTTTGCCAATTGTTAGTGCTGTTGAAAACACGTGAGTTTCTTTTCTCCTTTATTTTCCCCAGCATAATGTGTTGTCAGGGTTCATAATCTTTGCTAATCTGAATTAAATTGTGTTTTGCTATTATTTCAATGTACATTTTTAAATAAAGTTGAGCATTTTGCCATGTTAAAAGTCATTTGTATTTTCTTTCTTTTTGAGCTGTCTGTTCGCATCGATAGCCTTTTCTTTCCCTGTTAGGTTATTAGTGTTTTTCCATATCGTTCTGTAAATGTTCCTTCTGTATTAAGGTCAGTAATCCTTTGATGTGTATTGTATTTCTTTTCTCAGTTTATCATTTTTACTTAGCAAAATTTATTAATGTTTTCCTTTAAGATATTTGGCCTTGTGATCCAGAAAAACCTTTTCGGTTCAGAGGTTACGAAGCATTTGCCCATGTTTCCTTGCAGTATTTTATGGTTTCAGTCTTTCTATGTTTGTGAAAAAAGTTTGTGAGCTATCTGAAATTTATTTAGTATTAGGAGTTTCTTTCTTTCTTTCTTTCTTTCTTTCTTTCTTTCTTTTTTTTTTTTAAGATTTATTTATGTATTTGAAAGGCAGAGTTAGAGAGAGTCAGAGGCACAGAGAGGGGTCTTCCATCCACTGGTTCACTCCCCAAATGGCTACAACTGGAGCTGCGCTGATCTGAAGCCAGGAGCTTCTTCTGGTTCTTCCATGCGGGTGTAGCAGCCCAAGCACTTGGGCCATCTTCTGCTGCTTTCCCAGACGCATTGAGCAGAGGGCTGGATTGGAAGTGGAGCAGCTGGGACTTGAATCGGAGACTATATGGGGTGCTGGCACTGCAGGTGGTGACTTTACCTGCTACACCATTGCGCTGGCCCCAGTTTTAGGAGTTTTATAGGGAATACAGCTTTTATTTTTCTCAGAAGAATGTCTGGTATCACACCACAGTTATTTAGAAAAAAATCAGTCTTTTTATTACTGATTTGAAATGCAGTCTATATCATTATATGTTAAATTCTCATTTCTTTGGTTTTATTTTTTTGGATTCTAATTTGTTTCATAAGCCCGTTTGTCTAATTATGCCATTGCCAAATTCTTAATTATTATAGCTATATAATGTTTTAATCTTTGGTAGTTTTTGTTGCCCCCACCTTTCCTCTTTTTCAGAATTTTCCTGTTTATTCTTATATGTTTGTTTTCCCATATGAAATTTAGAATCAGCTTGTCTGGTTCCCAAAAAATATCCTGTTGGCATTTTTTTTATTTGGATAGTATTAACTTTACAGATTAATTTTGGAAGAATTGACACCTTTACAATATTGCATCTACTTATCTAAGACCAGGGTATGTTTTTCTGTTTTATTTAAATCTCCTTTATGTCTTTTAGTGATTTTAGATTTTCTTCATATAGGTATTCTAGGGCTTTGTTTGTTACTTTATCTTTTCAGTTATTTTTGTGAATAGCATCTTCTGTATTTTTTTAGCTCATGGTTTGTTTATGGGAAGGATATTGATTTTGATATCTTTGCTCTATAGTTTGTGAAATTGCTCATTTCCTTTAGTCATTTGCTAGGTGTTTCTTCTGTTCCAGGGCGATATAGGAGTATCTGAAATTGATAAGAATTTTGTCCTTTCCTTTCTAATTTTATGCATCTTATTTCATTTTTCCATTTAATTGCATTTGCTAGTGTAGCCAGAACAGTATTACAATAACAGTGCTGCTAGTAAGCAATCTGTGGTACTGTTTCTTGGCTTGACATTGTATTTATGTTAAAATGGTCACCGACCATGTTATCGGAATTATCCTTTCCAGATGATCATTTATTTTTGTTTTCCTAACCTATGACTGTGATGAATTAGGTGAATAGATTTGCTAAACTGAACTATCCCGGCCTTCTGGTATGAATTTTATTAAAGTAATAGTATAATACATGTTTTCTGTATTATTTTCTAATATTTTACTTGAAATTCTTCTACCAGTACTTATAAAGAAGATTTGTTGACGATTTATTGCATTACTTTTGTCATATTTTGAATTAATTTTTCTACTGACTTTATTACATTTAAATGTATGTAAAATTTGAATTAAGCTGACTAATTTTATTAATATTCTTAGGGCAGTATTTTTCAAACTTCTTTGACTGTGTCCCAGAGTGCGACATAGACTTTGTAACATGAATATGTGCATGTATACGTAAACAACAATCAGATATTTCATGGCAACATTTATTCCTGCTGTGTTTATTTATAGCGTAGTCTGCTACATGGTGACACTGCAGTTTGAAATATACTGACTTAAGATTCCCTTTCAAAAATTGATTTGCCAGTTTTTGATATATATGCTTCATTAGATGGTGATCATGAAATCAATTTGTAAATTTTATGGCACTATTCAAATGTCAGTCATTTACTGAGTTTATTAGCACACTGTGTGTCATTTAATATGTGCTCCATAAATATTGGCTGATTTCTAACAATATGAAATTTGTTCTTTAGAATTCTTCCTTCAATTTGTGTAGCAAATTCCTTTTTTTTTTGAGACTATTTTTACAAAAAAACTAACTTGGGCCGTTATGAAATATCGTGTGATAGACTGGACTATTATGTCATCTGGGATATGTTATGCTGACCAATACTAGGTATTTCTGTTCAGTTTGGTTTTATTTACTGATTTTCCATTGCAGGAATGTCTGAATCTGAACAGGCTCTTAAAGGTACTTCTCAAATTAAATTACTCTCATCTGAAGATATAGAAGGGATGCGACTTGTATGTAGGGTAAGAGTTACTTTTTCCTATTAGGTGGGACATGTTTAAGCATAACCTTAGAGGCAGACACAGTCAGTAATCCTGCTGGTTTATACAGGTTGTTACATTTTAAGGCTGATTAGCCATAGTTGTTGCCACAGTTTTTTTAATACTTAATTTGGTGGCAAATCTATATTTAGTTGACATTCTATTTCTATTACCTTTGTATTTTCTTTAAAGAGCCATATTTTTGTGATATTTTGTTATTTTCACATGTAATTATAAGACAAAGTTTTTGGCTCATATTGAAGGTCTTATTTTGAAATACCTATGATATTGTGTTAGTGATTATTACTTACCAGATAAAAATCACATCTATATTCTTTTCAAAAGAAAAAAATAATTGAGATATTGATACTGTTCATCTCGATGTGATACTTAAGATTTTTATGCAACACTTTATGTAAAAGTGATTTAATACTGATTTTCTCTGGTAATCTAGTGAAGTTCGTATTTTTACCACTTATTTTCTCTGTTTTTTTAATTTCCTTTTTTCCTATACCATTATAGAAATGTGAGAAGACTCAACCTTTAGCAATTGGTTATTTAGCATATACATATTTTGCATTAAAATCAGGCTTACTTTTTAAAAAATATTTATTTATTTGAAAGAGTTACAGAGAGGCAGACACAGAGAGACTTAAAAGAAAGGTCGTTCATCCCCTGGTTCACTCCCCAAATGGCTGCAATGGCCAGACCTGCGGCTGATCCGAAGCCAGCAGCCTGGAGCTTCTTCCAGGTCTCCCATGCAGGTGTAGGGGTCCAAGGACTTGGGCCATCTTCTACTGCTTTCCCAAACCACAGCAGAGAGCTGGATCTGAAGTGGAGCAGCTGGGTCTCGAACCAGCGTCCATATGGGATATTGCCACTGCAGGTGTTGACTTTACCTGCCAAGCCACAGTGCTGACCCCAGGCTCACTTGTTAAATTACTTGCTAATAATTTTGTATTTCTACAAAATTTGCTCAATTTTGTAGGAAATGACATATGTTTATATTAACAAAATTATTTTTATTAAAGGAGAGATTCATTTTACCAGTCTTCCACAGAATCTAAGACAGTACAAATTTCTATTTCAGGGTCATTTCTTTTTGCATATTTTCTCTTTTGCAGCTTGCTAGAGAAGTTTTGGACATTGCTGCAGGGATGATCAAACCAGGTGTAACTACTGAAGAAATAGATCATGCTGTACATTTAGTAAGAGCTTTCATTTTTTTTTTTTTTACTTTGGAAAAAAATTCTTACTAAATTTTAGAAGTCTTAAATTCTGAATCTGTAAAGTAACTTGGTTGAACTAATTTGGAAGGAGATTTTGCTTTGTTACAAATACGGAAAACATTCCAATCATCAGTATTTTTATCTTTAAGGACTTGTGACATTAAGGTCTGAAGTGAAGTTGAAAGATCTCATTTCTGAAACCACATACTTGATAAGCACTTCAGTTGAGCTTTTATAAAGTGATTGATTTTGTCAGTGCTTTAAGTAAATCCTTCCTGTGTGTGCACCAAATACTCTGAAATAAGAAAGGAATATGACTTCTGAAGCAGCAGATGTTCTTTCATATCCACAGCCATTAAACAGAGTCTAGTATACATTTGGTATATATGCAATAGAGGAATTACTTTCTTTAAAAAAATGAAGATTGTCTATCTGTCAAAGAGACCTTAAGATTCTAGGAGATGAATTATTATGTGAATAGATCCTTTGCAGATGGAGAATGGTAGCTAATTAAACACATGAAAAATGGATTGAACCTGTTTTGGTAATCAAACAAATATAATCTATGCAACTTAGTAATTTAGTGTTTTAAAAATGTTTATATCCATTGCGTGCAGAGATGATGAAAGTGGTTACTCATACTCTTGCTTAGTGTCGGTATTGTAAATTAGAATTTGAAAGAATTTTCTGGAATGTCTTGAGCTACACAAATGTTTTCAAATTGTTTTACTCAGAATTTTAAAATTCTGATTTAGGATATTCCATTAGTTATTATTGTGAAATGTGTAATACGCAGGAAAGACATTTTGACTGCTTCTTTTTGGCCAAGTACTCTTGAGTGCTTGCTTTGTTTAACTCATTTAATATCCCCAGTAAGTCTTGAGGGCAGGTACTGTTATCATCCCCATTTTATAGATAAGGAAACTGGGGAAAAGAGAAGTTAAATTGTCCAAAGGATGCATTTTTTTTTTAAAGAGAGAGAGAGAGATCTTCCATCCGCTGGTTCATTCCCCAAATGACTGCCACAACCAGGGCTGAATTATGCGGAAGCCAGGAGCCAGGAGCTTCTTCCAGGTCTCCCACATGGGTGGCAAGGGCACAGGCACTTGAGCCATCTTTTGCTGCTGTCCCAGGAGTGTTAACAGAGAGCTGGATTGGAAGTGGAGCAGCCAGGACTCAAACCAGGGCCCAAATGGGATTCTGGCATCACAGGTGGTGGCTGAACCTGCTACTCTACAACACTGTCCCCAAATTACAGAGCTTGTAAGTGATAGAGTTAACATTTGCAGCAATGACTGGTTGATTGATTCTTTGTGCGCTACACTATTTATACTGCTACAGGAAATGTAGAGTTAATTCTCTAAGTAAGGAAAAGGCCACAGGCATGTAGTTACTTGTTTTAAGATTTTCTTTTTTGTAATTGAGGGAGTTTCAAATTAATGTAGATTTCCAATAATAGTGGAATTGCTAGTAAAATTATGGTGAGTTCCACAAATGGCATTTTATGCCAGCACTAAAATATTATTAGCCTGAAGATGGTGTGGCAGTATGGAAATGGAAATGATATAAACTGTGATTACTACTGTGTGGAAACATCCAAGTAATGGAAGACTTGTGGAAACTAGACTATTTTGGGGGCTGGGACTGTGGTGTAGTGGGTAAACCCACTGGCTGCAGTGCTGGCATCCCATATGGGCACCAGTTCGAGTCCCGGATGCTCCACTTCCCGTCTAGCTCTCTGCTGTGGCCTGGGAAAGCAGTAGAAAATGGCCCAAGTCCTTGGGCCCCTGCACCCGCATAGGAGACCTGGAAGAAGTTCCAGGCTCCTGGCTTCAGATTGGCGCAGCTCTGGCTGTTGTGGCCATTTGGGGAGTGAGCCAGCAGATGGAAGACCTCTCTCTCTGATTCTCTTTCTGTGTACCTCTGACTTTCAAATAAATAAATAAATCTTTTAAAAACAGATAAGAAAAAAGAAACTATACCATTTTCTCTCGTAATGTTCCTTTGTTGTTCCGGGGAATATAGTAATTAAAATGTTCCTGGAAGTATTTTGTGATTTGTTAATTATACTAATATTCATTTTTTGATCATAGGGATATTGACTTGTTTGTATATAAGAAATTATTACATTAAAAGTACTTATTAGTATTTGCTTTAAATATTATCTTTTAAAGTGATTTTTTAGAAGCAGTTCTAAAATGGAATCATAATATAGTAAATGTTTATATATTTGAAATATTCAAATTTTCTTTAAAATTATTCAGTCACCCATAAACTGATGTGTATACAGTGAAACTTTGTTATATAATATCTACTATTTCTAAATAAGTTCTTTGTAGTACATCTGCCCAACAGTTTTCACATTTTAAAATGGGAGTCATTGCATACCCAGAATTTTTTTCCTTCTGCACATTGAAAATTGTTTTCTCTTCATTTGAATTCATTTTAGGCATGCATTGCAAGAAATTGCTATCCTTCTCCTCTGAATTATTATAATTTCCCAAAGTCTTGTTGTACCTCAGTGAATGAAGTCATCTGCCATGGAATTCCAGACAGACGGCCCTTGCAAGAAGGTGATATTGTTAATGGTAAGAACTATGTACATGGGACTTTTTAATGTTTTAACAGTGTGACTGTGACTTGTGTTTCTATACTTACTTATTTTCTATTTAAAATTCAACATCTATCTAGAATCTGCAGAAATCTCTTTTAAAGTTTTGTGCATGTTGCTTTTTTTTTTTTTTTTTAAGATTTATTTATTTGAACAGCAGAGTTACAGAGAGAAGGAGAGGTAGAGAGAGAGGGAGAGAGGAGAGAGATCCTTGATATGCTGATTTACTCTCCAAATGGCTGCAGCTGCCAGGGCTGGGCTAGGCCAAAGCCAGGAGCTTAGAAATCCATCCAGGTCTCCCACATGGATTAAGGGTCCCAAGAACTTGGGTCATCTTCCACTGCTTTCCCAGAAGTATTAGCAGGGACCTGGATGGACAGTGGAGCAGGCAGAACTCAAACTGGCGCCCTTGTGGGATGGCAGCATCACAGGCAGCCGCTTAACCCACTGTGCCACAGTGCCAGTCTCTGTACCTGTTGCTTTTAAGATAATTCTAGTGTGATGTGCTTGGTTTAGCATGTTTTCTTTAATACCTGTTATCTCATATGTGATTGATAAATAGGCGAAAGGTGACATGCGAAAGTAATGTTGAAGTAGTGTGTTTTTAATTAATTTATTTAGAAAGAGAGGATAAGGTCTCCTGTTTGTAATTCACTCTCCAGATGCCTGCAACAGCTTGAACTGGGCTATTTTGAAGCCAGGAACTCAGTCTGGCTGTATCACATGGATGGCCTTGATCCAAGTTCTTGAGGCATTACTTGCTGCCTCCCAGGGTGCACATTAGCAGGAAGCTGGGACTGTAGCCCAGGCACTCCAGCATGGGATGAGCGTATCCCAAAAGGCATGTAAACTGTGCCAAATACCTGTCCCAAAGTAGAGTTTTTTATGTGTTTGGCTTTTTTTAAGTGCAATGATTTTAAAGAGATCAGGACAGGTTTTTCTTATAGATGCAGAAAAACTATTAGCTGTATATGAAGACCTTAAGAAAACTGAAAATCTCATAGAAGTGCCTTTCTTGAGTGGAAGTGGCTTTGAATTAAGGCTTCTATGTTTTAGTGTCTTGGGAACCTGCAGATGTAGAGGAAGAAACTGGAAAGACATTCTCCCTGTGATTAGAAAACAGTACTGATGGAGAAAGCTCTCTTAGATGGCATTTCAAAGTTCATATTGGTGAAATTAGTCTCTTTCATCATCAGATGTCTTAAAGGACCTGTAGATCAAAGGAGGAAGCATGAGCCCAGGTGTTAAAGGCTGCAGACTGGTGATGCGTGCTGTGATGGTGGAGTTAGCTGTGGCATTGTTTTTCATTTGAATTGTTACTGCTTTAGTTAGAATGGCTGTTTATAAAGTTTCATAGATTTTCATAAATCCTATTATTTGGCTTACTTATGTAGTGTGTGAGATTTTTTCACTGTGCTTATTGTGCTAAAGCTGAGCTACCTATACTACAGTGTGGAGGTTGATTAAAATTCAAGGCTTTAAAATATTTATTTTATATGCTCTGTAAATGCACAGTGAGTATATTTTTTAAAATTATTTTTCTAATTATAGTTAAAGATTTGCACAGATTCATTCTCTCTCTTTTTCTAGATTTATTTTTTATTTGAAAGGCACAGTTAAAAAAGGGGGAAAGGTGGAGAGAGAGAGACGGACCTTCTGTCTACTGGTTCAGTCTTCAAATGATTGGAACAGCCAGGGCTGGGCCAGACCAGAGCCAGGAGCCAGGAGCCAGGAGCTTCTTCCTGGTCTTCCACATTTGTGAAGGGGCCCAAGCGCTTGAGCCATCCTCTGCTACTTTCCCAGCACATTAGCAGGGGCCTGGATCGGAAGCAGAGGAACTGGGACGTGAACTGGTGCCCAACAGCTTGCAGCCTTACTCGCTGCAGCACAATGCCAGCCTCCCTACGTTGGGTATATTTGTTTTAATGATATAGTTTATACATTGAGTATATTTATTACAGTAATGTATATTTTTGGGAAAAAAGAGGATGATATTCACATAGAAGTGAAAGGCAAATGAGTTTTTCTAAAAAGAAGTGTAGAACAGTTTCTGAGTTTTTCTGTGTACTTATGCCCTAAAAGGAGGAAGAAGCATATTTAAGATAGTGAGAATAGTATTTTCTATTTAATGCCAAAATGTAACAAAGTCCTCAATTCATTATTATTGACTGAATTTTTTTATCTTGCATGATTGCATCCTGCATACATTTTTCTTGGTCCAGTTACTTTAAGAGCATAAAAAACTAGCATCTGGCTTGTGCTGCATGACCGTGCTCCTGTTCTTCACAGTGAGTGTAGTTACATAGCACTCCAGGAGTTGCTGTTGGGCAGGAACTGTATATTTGTTGGTGTCTAATTTGAGAATGCAATAACTTTTTCATTAGGCTGCTTGAAGCGATCATGTTAGAAAAAGAGTGATTGGGGGGGGTGGGGAAGAAATGTTGTCTTCTTATTTGTACCTTCTTTTGCAGTGGACATTACTCTGTATCGCAACGGTTATCACGGGGACCTGAATGAGACGTTTTTTGTTGGTGATGTGGATGAGGGAGCACGGAAGCTTGTTCAGACCACGTACGAGTGTCTCATGCAAGCCATTGATGCAGGTCAGCCTCAGTGCGGGGCACCCATTGGTGTTGCTGTCTGTGGGTGGCCTGATGAGGAGCGCCCTCTGCACAACTGTGCGTTTGCTACCTCTGTGCTTCTCTACTCGAATTCGCTTTGGCTGTGGTAGGGATGGGTTTAAGGGTGATTTGGGAATCCTTAGATGGGGATGGACCAGATGACTACCCAGCATTCCTTGCTCTTCTATGACAGTCTTTCTGTGATAAATGAAGAGGATTGTAGTGGAGTTTTTATTTCTACTTTTTCATTCTTTCACCTGTGCAGATATGTCCTAATTATAAAAAAGTCAAGCAATCAGAGAAAAATGAGCAGTCCTTCTACATGCTTACAATTTTCCTTACATTTTCCATCACTTTTGTTAACATTTAGATTTTTGCTTTCTCCTGTGTCCTTATTGAAACATTCACAAACATGCATGTTTATGCATTTAATTAGGTTAAATAGAATTGTACTGTTAGTGATGTTCTATAATTTGGTGTTTGTCAGCTATTAATATCTTAGAAACCTTTTCACATTAGCATGTGTAACCTGTGCAACAAAGATAGTGTTGTACCTGAGCGAGTGCAAACAAAGGAGCTCCACACATTGATAAAATTTGATGGTCCTTTATTGCCGGCGGTGGAGAGTGGGCTCTTGCCCTAAAGAACTCTTGACCCTGAAGCCCAAAGCAACAGGGTTTATAAAGGCGAAAACCACAAAATTTGGAGGGGAATTCATGGTTGCTAGGAACAGGGGGAATACATGGTTACCTGGGTCAAGCTGACCTAAAACCTATGTGAAACTAGTATCAGTTATAATCTTGACAGTACCAGTTACAATCTTAACAATTCCATTTATAATCTTGACATTAATCCAGGTATTGGTTTTAATCATATGTAGGACATACACAAATTACATTTTTATCATTAATTCAGGTGTAGCCTATCCACTTCCAAGCTTGAGCAATCATGCTAGGGGGTTTCTATGCTCTTCCAAGTGTGATGTAGTGGACTGCTATTGTTCAACTATTTTAGATCATAGTTTCAGACCAGAGTCTCACGGGCCGGGGGGGGGGGGGGGGGGGCACTTTCCCAGAATGGAGTCTCAAGTGCTCCAAAATGGAGTCCCTGCTGACAAGGTGTTACTTCAATAGGCCTCATTCTATTCATTTGTTTATTGGAAAGGCAGAGTGACAGAGCATGAGAGTATGTACCCTTATACTTCCATCTGTTGGTTAGTTACCTAAATGCCCACAATACTCAGGGCTGTGCCAAGCTGAAGGCAGTAGCCTGAAATTCCATGTGGGTCTCTGTCTTGGATGACATGGGCCCAAGGATGCATTAGCAGGAAGCTGGATCAGAAGTGGTATAGCCAGGACTTGAACTGGCACTGTGCTTTGGGATGCTGGTATCCCAAGCAGTGGCTTATCCTGTTGTGGCACGCTTGCCCATTTTTTAGTCCACTCTTTAGTATGGATGGGAGATGATGAAGTTTTTATTAATTTAGTAAAATGAAGAAATTAAAATGAAAGAATGTGATTTTTTGTATATCAATATGTAAAATTCATTTTTACTTATTCACTGTTGATTATTCGAAAACTTCGGTATCCTTGGTAATAATTTGAAGTGAGAACTTTAGTGTTTAGTGTCTTTTTTTTTTTTTTTTCTTAAAAGGATTTATTTATTTGAGAGGCAGAGATATATAGAGAGAGATGTTGTTCATCCACTGGTTTACTCCCCAAATGGCCGTAACAGCTGGAACTGGGCTCGTCTGAAGCCAAGAACTTGGAGTTTCCTCTGATTCTCCCACACGGTTGCAGGGGCCCAAGGACTTGGGCCATCTTCTACTGCTTTCCCAGGCCGTAGCAGAAAGCTGGATCAGAAGTGGAGCATCCAAGACTCAAACCAGCACCCTTGTGGGATGCCGGCACTGCAGGCGGTGCCTTTACCTGCTAAGCCACATGCTGGCCCAGCATTTAGTTTCCTATTTAGTTTTAAATAATTTTTAGGGTTTCTGCTTGATAATATGTTCAGTGCCTATATCCTTTTTGCTTCTCTGAGTTGATTCAGGTAACCAGACAACTGTAATATTATTTCACAAAGACACAAAACTAGAACTTATTAACAAAACTATGAGAACTTGGAGTCTTCCCAGCAGTAGCCAGGAAGTTCTGGGACAGACTTGCTTGATATCCAAAAAGTGCTAACAACACCTTAAAAGTCATTCCTGCCCTTTACTTTGCACTAATTTGACTGTTACCTTGTGTAGAACACTGGAGGGTTTGAGAAGTTGTTGAAATTAACCTTCTGGAATAGAGTTTCCCAGTCTGCATTTTGGGCTTGATAATTTTTTATTGTAGGGGCCTGCCTGCCCTGTGTGTTGTAAGAGGCTTAGCTACATTCCTGGTCTCTACCTGTTACCAGAGAAATTGCAGGGTTCTTGTCTTCATGCAAGAAAGAATTCAGGCGTGAGACAGAGTAGTAGAAAGTAAAAGTAGCAAAGTTTATTAGGGAAGGGACCTCCTTAAGAACGGATGGGCACCTCTCCAGACAGGTCCTGGGAGAGAGTGCAGTTGCTCGGAATGGGGGGGGGGGGGGAGCAAGGTTACATGGTTGAGTGGAGAGAGTACACCTGGCCAGACCAGGCGGGCAGCTCAGCAGAGAGGCAGAGGGCTGAGCGCGCAGTCTGGTTGAGGCCGGAGGTTTTTAAGGAGATGGGTCTCTATCTTCACACATCTCCCCCTGAAACAAAGGATTTTATGGCTGTAAATATTAAGAAGCTCCTATCTGAGTTTTCCCTTGAAGGTATCAGACAGGAGGAAGCCTAGCTGGCGCCATCCTGTGTTCAGAGGAAGGGTGAGCAGGACCCCCTAGAGAATCGGGATCCGGAGCAGGGTGTTTGAAATGCAGATACTGGGCTGCATCTGGGAGATTGTGGAAGACTGTCAGGCAGAAGGGGCAGGGACCTCCACCTGGCAGGTTATCAGGTAGAAGGGGGCAGGGCAGGATGCGAAGGCCAGGCTAGCCCTGAAACATTATCGGCATGACTTTGAGATGCAGATGCATATGCTGGACATAGATGTCTTCTCTTTAGGCCTTTATGTCACACACACATAAGCTAATAACTGACTTCCTACCTAACATACCCATTAGGTGTCAGTTACACCATCATCCCCGTGCGACAGCCAAAATGTCTCCAGATACTAGTCTTGGGACCAAATTTGCCTTCAGTTTGAGAATTAGGGGAAAAAAATCTCGTGTCCTCTCATGATTGCTCAACAAGGATTTTCTGTTTTTCTTTATTTTTAAAGATTTATTTATTCATTTGAGAGACAGAGCAACAGAGAGAAGGGGGAGAAATTCCATTAGCTCATTTGCTCTCCACATGGCCACAATAGTGAGGTTTGGACTGTCCTTTCCTCCCGTGTGGGTAGCAGGGGCTTAAGTACTTGGGCCATCTTCTGCTGCCTTCCCAGGCACATTAGCAAGCAGGTGGATTAGAAGCAGAAAAGCTGGGACTTGAACTGGTGCCCATTGCAGGGTGCCAGTGTCGAAGCTTAGGGCCTGACCTGTGCACATTGCCAGCCTCAGGTGTTCTTTATTGAATACGGATGATTACAGTATTGTTGTACCTGTGCGATCCACCCCCCCCCCCCAGCCGTGTGCCATGTCCAGTTCCTGGGGTCTTAGTGCTAGGAGAGCCTTGAGAGCAATGAGAAGCACGTGTTTCATTTTCTTTTTTATTAAAACAGTAATAAAAACCGTAAAAGTTAAATAGGAAATATAGAATGAGAGTACCTTTTTTTATGTTACCCCTAGTACCTACCACACAGGCAACTATGAATAGTTTGAGAATCATTTTTATGGAGATAAAGAAGCCCAGGGGAAGTAATTCTTTGAGAAGTTGACCAGACTGAACCTTAGAATGACTCAAGTTAACTTTCTGGCATTGTTTTTCTCTTGATAACAATCTTTTCTCACTTTACTAGAAGAGAACATTTGGCCTTAGGGAAGGATCTAGAGAGGTGTGTTTTCCATTGTTTTATTCCCTGTTGTTAGAGGAAGCAAAAAGATGCCTATCTTCTACTTCTTAATTTTGCAAAATATCCTCCTCTTTTGGACCTCTGGTGCTGCTCTGTGGATCAGGGCTTTGTCCTTTGCTGGCCACATGGCCTCTGGTGTGCCCCGGTCTCCTTACCTGTTAGTTTCAGCATGAAGACGTACAGAGCCTTTAGAGAGGTTCCTGGCAAATAGACTGTAATTGCTTACCAAATGTTAGTGATTGTTACTCCATGTCATGAGTTTTCTCTTTTCCTTTCAGTGAAGCCTGGTGTTCGATACAGAGAACTGGGAAACATTATTCAGAAACATGCCCAAGCAAACGGGTTTTCAGTTGTTCGAAGCTACTGTGGGCATGGGATTCATAAGCTTTTCCACACAGCCCCCAACGTCCCTCACTATGCCAGTAAGTACTGTCCACAGAGATTTTGTATGTGCTGCTCACTTATTCAACAAGTACTAATCCAAACATTAAACAGGACCTAGTGTTTTGTATTGATTAATCTGTTAGCTCATAAGAATGGCCTCCCCCCAAATTTATGTTTGCTCAAACACAATCCAAGTTTGTGTCCTGCTCTCATAACACACAGTTGGGTGTGTTTTGTCACCATGGTGTCAGGGCCATTACTCTGTGACCAAGGCTCATCTTTATCCAGGAAGGGCTTTCATGAGTACCTTGGGACTTGTTGGTGGGGAAGATGCCGTAGAGGGACAGTGAGAGACGATTGGCAGAAGCCTGTACTTGAGAGATTTTATTGAGGCAGTCTGGAATTGACATAAATCATTTACATTCACTTTCCATTGGCATTTCTTGAAAGAAAGCAAATCAATTTTTTTAAAATTTTTATTTTATTTTTTGACAGGCAGAATTAGACAGTGAGAGAGAGAGAGAGAAAGGTCTCCCTTCTGTTGGTTCATCCCCAAAATGGCTGCTACGGCTGGCGTGCAGCGCCGATCCAAAGCCAGGAGCCAGATGCTTCCTCCTGGTCTCCCATGTGGGTACAGGACCCAAGCACTTGGGTCACCCTCCACTGCCTTCCTGGGCCACAACAGAGAGCTGGACTGGAAGAGGAGCAACCGGGACAGAATCCAGCGCCCCAACCGGAACTAGAACCCCAGGGTGCCAGCACGGCAGGTGGAGGATTAGCCTAGTGAGCTGCAGCGCCAGCCTGAAAGCAAATTAATTTTGGCGAACAGTCAGTGCTCTGCCCCATGACTGGCTATTACCATTCTGATTCCTTTGGTGAAATCAGTGCATCTTAATTAGTTTGATTTGAGTTCTTAGTATTTGTTATGTACAATTTGATGGTAGAGACAGAGGCGGAATAAACATACCTGTCCTTGAGTTGAAAGCTGGATGCTAGAATAACACAGGAAGTGTAAAAACAGTGTCTTCAAAGCCTTTTTTCTTGAGAGAGAAGACATGTGCAGAAGTGAGCCTGTTAAGTCAGTACCAAAAATGAAAGCTGTCTACACCTAGTGACCTGGGAGGGGATTTAGCATGTGTATTGAGCTATTGCTATGTAAACACTTTCATGTATCTCTTGTGCTTGGATTTTCTCATCTGAACAATAGTAGGATTGATACTTTCATGGAATTGCTGTGAAGATTGAGAATACAGGAAAAACACTCAACACAGTGCAGAAAAATAGTACACGTAATGGCCCTAATATATACTTGAGGGATGATGATGATGATGATGATAACATTGTGAGTCATTTGATCACAATTCTGAATCGCCTGAGTGTGCATTCCTTTTCTCAGAATGGAAGTAGCTAGAGAGAGAGAGAAAGAGAGAGAGAGAAAAGCTCTTGCAGTGGCAACTGGAAACTCGGATTTAGATGCCGATTAGAGAGGAGCCATTGAGAGTAGAATTTATGGGAGAAGGAGACATGGGGTCATGGTGATGTTGGCAAAGTGTAGTGCGACTGACATGAGCTGCCTCCTGAGCTTCATATTACATTTACTTAGTTCTGACAGAGGCAGGCACTAGGCGTATTTCACTTTATGCATTTGATATGTTTATGAGAAATCAAGTGTAAATTGAGTTTATACAAAACAAAATATGTTGTGATCCCTTTAGGGAAGTGTTAAGGAAGCTGCTGGGGGAGTTTTGTACAGCAGAGAAACCTTTGAATGTAAATAATGTCTGCCTTAGTTTGTAACTCTGTTCTTAACCCAAATGAGAGAGGGACCAGGAAGTCCTTGTGTAACTAAGAAAATTCCTTGTTCAGTGAAAGGTTGGTTGCTGCTTTATGTAAGTCACTAGTGGTTGGGATGTAATGATAGTGGCCTACATTTAGAAATGTATATTAAAATGATTCTGTGAGATAGGTATTTAAAAGCAGGTACAATTTTTTAAAAGTACCTGATACAGTATCTGCAATATGTGAGTTACTTGGATAATGTATATTTGTTGAGTGATTTATTTTTTTTTTAAGATTTTATTTATTTATTTGAGAGGTAGAGTTACAGACAGTGAGAGGGAGAGACAGAGAAAATTCTTCCATCCACTGGTTCACTCCCCAGATGGCCACAACAGCCAGAGCTGCGCCAATCTGAAGCCAGGAGCCAGGAGCTTCTTCTGGGTCACCTATGTGGGTGCAGGGGCCCAATAACTTGGGCCATCTTCCACTGCTTTCCCAGGCCATAGCAGAGAGCTGGAAGGGAAGAGGAGCAGCCGGGACTAGAACTGGCGCCCATATGGGATGCTAGCACCACAGGCAGAGGATTAACCCACTGCGCCACAGCGCCAGCCCCCTTTGTTGAGTGATTTCTAGAACTATAATAAATCAGTGGCAGAAACAGGAGTAGAATATGGATTCACCATATCAATTATGTCCTGTAGAAATATATTCAGATTATGGGATACATACAAGCGTATTTCAAAAGTTTGAGGAAAATACATTATTATGCAATACCTTTGCATGTGTTTCAAGACTTTTTGAACCAAAATAAGCTTTCTCTCTCTCTTTTTTTTAATGTTTATTTATTTGAGATGTAGAGAAGAGCCCGCAGTGGCCCTGGGCTGTGCAGCACCAAGGCAGAAGCCAAAGCAAGGAGTGCAGTGTGGGTCTCCCGCATCTGTGGCAGGAATCCAATCGCCTGAACCAAAGCCTTCAGCCTCCCAGGGTGTGAGCAGAAGCCGATGACAAAATTCTGGCATCTTAAACACTAGGCCGAATGCCTGCCCTTAAATTTATCTTCTAATTACAGTTTTCCATGAATGTTTTGAAGTTCCCTCTGTTTTCTAGCAGCAACTAAAAAGGAAAAAAGAAATATGCAAAATTTATTTAAATGATATACTTTATTTTACCCATCACAAATACAGAATACTAACATTTCAACATTTTATCAGTGTAGAAATGATTGAAATTACATGCTGTGTTAGTCTTTGAAATCCAGAGTGTTGGGGCTTGCTCTCTCTCTGCCTCTCCTCTCTATCTGTGTAACTCTGACTTTCAAAGAAATAAATCTTTACAAAAAGTAAGAAATCTAGGGTGTTTTTACACTGATGAGCCCATCTCAGATCTGATCTTTTCAGGTTGTTATGTAGCTCAAGGGCTCAGTGCTGCTGTATTGGACAGCAAAGCTCTAGATTCCTTCTTTTTGTGGCAGCACACTGATACTCTTGACATTTTTTCTTTTTGGTATCCCCAAGGGAATACATGCTGGTTATGTGTGTGTAATAAATTGCTTACAATTTTGAGGGAAAGTTTACCAGATTAGAAGTGAAAAGTCAAAAATATTTTTATTTTTTTCTTTAAAGATTTTGTGAAATTCTGGATTTGGAATCTGCATGAAGTGTATTTTGGCAATACCCAAGGTAGTAGTAAGCAGCATGCTAGTTGTTCACCAGGAGGGTGTAGGAATATAAATGTGTAGGTGAGATCAAACCATCTCCAGAAAGAATAGAGTTCCACAGATGGAGTCACATTGGATACATTTGTTGCTGATTGCCCGTGGAATCATGACCATCAACAACCTTACAAAGGAACCCAGAAAGGCGCATGTGTTTGCCATCTAGTGGTCAGTTAGAGCAAATGCAGGCATTACTTAGTTGCTGTCCCTACCAGTTTTTGAATCTGAAATTTAAGCTAGTTCCCCATTTTTGTCTTAGGTTACCTAAAAAGGCCTATTCCTGTATTTAAAATTTTTGGCATTTTTTGAGAGATGACAGGTCTGGACACTTTAGTTCATACCTGCGTGTCTCATGGTGGTTCTGAAAAATACTATCAGTGAAGTCGGGCAAAAAAGCTAAAAAACAGTATTTAGGAATGGAACTTATTTTCACCTAGAAGAGAATGGTTTCTCCAGCATTTCTGAAAATACGGTAGCATGCAGAGGCTTTGCTCTCTCCTTGAAGATGAAGAAAACAAGATGACTTAGAAAACTTTGTGAATTTGTATAGCAGTTTCTATGGGCTGTGCCTTTACAGACAAAAACGCGTCCCCCCCCTGGAAAGTGGGGGACCTCTGGTATCTGAAACATCTGTTATTCCCTTTTCATCTTCACATTGCTGTACCTGGATGAGTAATAGAAATTTGTTTGGTTCTGTGATTACAATTCAAACCATGCAATAACATAAATGATAGCATTTTTCCTTTTACAGAAGTGATGCTTGTGTTTGAAATCTATCTCATTGATGTCTCTGATTTGCCTAGGGACAATCTGAGCAGAATGAAATGTGCCCTAACACTGCTAGTTACCTGTCCGTTTGTTGGATGATAAATTTAAGGGATTCAGGACAGGAGAAAGTCATTTAAGACTCATTGTTGGGAATATAAGTTATGTACTATTTCCTACTGAGCTGTTTAGTTGCTGGTTTTTGCTATTTTTTGAAATTTTTTTTCCTTTAATTTCAGAAAATAAAGCAGTTGGAGTAATGAAGTCGGGCCATGTATTTACGATTGAGCCAATGATTTGTGAAGGTGAGGAGAATTGATGCTTTAACATTCTTTAATTGAATTTTTATCTATTTCTGATTATTTATCAGATCAGAGGTCTGGTCTACCTGCTTGCTTTTTTTGCTTCATTACCAATCCCTTTCCCGTCTCTAACTTGATTCAGTTTCATATAGAGAACTTTAAATTTTTTAAGACTTGGCAAGAAAACAATACTCACAGGAGGTATTTCTGCTGTCAGTAGATGCTGAAGTACTTGAATTCTGGTCCCTTTTCATAAAGATCCTGTCAAAGGGTACATTGTTGTCATGAGTACCACACATCATGCCTGTCTAGAACCTGATTGACAGGGAAGAGAATGAGGAGGAAAACACAAGTTAGACCATCTGCTGAACCGCCCACCCTGGGGCAGGTGTGGTTACGTGGTGGAATTCTCCACAGTAATGAGGTAGCCCTTATCCCCATTAGACTCACACAGAGGCACAGACTGATCCTTGAAGGGGGTAAGCAACTTGCCCAAGTCACCGACTGAGTTGTGTGGCAGAATTTTTCAGTCTCGACATGTGACCCTTAACGCTTCAGGGTCTGCACTCACGTCATCTTGTCGCATCCTGCTGTTGTGCAGAAGGCATGACAAAGCATCTGTAGCCCTGGCAGCCTTTCTGTCCCAGGACTGCTGTGGTTAGTCCTGTGTGATAGGCAGGTCACAGTGATAGCAGACTTGGCATTGAGAGGTTGACAGAGCCGTCGTAACAACGGGGACGTGCTTTCTGCGAGTGCTTTCCTGGGGCTAGGACCAGAATGAGCAATGCCAGTACGGCCCGTGCTCTGCACCCTGGAGTGAAGGGTTTCTCCTCTCCGGGTCCTCCCAGTGTTTTTGTAACTTACCCTCAGGAGTGACTTCCATAATCTCTGCCTGAGGAGTGAGTCACTGAATCCAGCCCACCTCCGAGGAGAGGAGGGGCTCACACAGGGCCTGAATACCAGGAAGTGGGATCTTTGGAAGCCATTTTAGAGGCTCCCTTCTTAACCTGATTCTTTATTGCCCTTTTCTGTCGAATAAAAATTGAAAATCTAATCTTGTCAAGCAGCCCAGGACTGCTGTAAGGATTGAGATGATTTATATTTACATGCAATGCCTAGTGCACTTTTAAGAGATGCACAAATCAAATGTGAGGCAGTGCTTCTGTCATCCTTGTAGAATGAGAGTAAGGTTCTCATGTGCAGCCAATTGTAAGATCAAGTAAGTATATCAGCAGTGGAGGAAAGTGTCTTTTTGGCTATGAGAGTACTTCAACTTTTTTATAATGTGCATTTTTCATGACATTTTCGCACAAAATAAACTTACCTTTTAATTCAGTTTTCCATGAATGTTTTGAAGTTCCTAAATAGTTTCATCAACTGGCACCTGTTTGGTGAGCCACAGTGTGCTATTTCCAGTGGTGAACAAGTAAGTTTCTATGGGGCCAGCTCAGATAATCATCCAATTACAGCAAATAGAAGCTGGTATTGTGGCACAGCACGTAAAGCCATGGCCTGAGACACTGGCATCTCCGATCCAGCTCCCTGCTGATGGTCTGGGAAAAGCAGTGGAAGATGGCCCATGTGCTTGGGCTCCTCCAACCCATGTGGGAGATCTAGATGAATTTCCTGTCTCCTGGCTTTAACCCTGACCTGGGGTTGGCTGTTGTGGCCATTTAGGGATTGAACCAGCAGATGGAAGATCTCTGTCTACTCTTCCTCTCTAAGTCTGGCTTTCAAAAAAATAAATAAATCTTAAAAAACAAAAAACAGATACTTTACTGTAACTCAGGTTAAATCCCAGCTCTTGAATGCAAAGTCTCAAATCCAAAGAAGATAGTAGTTAAATATGTTTGACTTGACGATACTAAAGAGCCTTGTTTTTTCAGAGCAGGATAAAGTCAGAGTGGCAAGTATGTCTCAAATCCAGTTATGTAAAGGTCACTACATTTAAAAACCAACTGTTTACTCATCCTTAGTTGTTTAACAACACATGAGCTAACTTTGTTTAAGCTGCTTCCTATTTTCTTCTTAGCCTGGAATTTAATATGGCAAAAGTAGATTGCCTCACTGCAGAGTTTGTGTGTGAGAGTCATTGAGGTCTACACATAACACGCTTCACCCGAAGATTGCTCAAAGTGAAGAACATATTGAATTTTTTTTTTTGACATTTAATTTTGAAACAAGAAAGTCTTTGTAAATACATATTTACCAGAATTACTTTTCCCATTGTACCTCAGATTCTCTTGGACCCCAGTTTTCTGCTCTCCCTTCCTTAAGCCTCCCTGGCTCCCCGACTTTGCTGTCGCTGTCTGCTGGCTACCTGCACTGACCCTTGCTTTCCTTTTCTGGTCTTAGTTCCTCTCCAGCCTCTCTGCCTCCTCATATTCTTACCATCTCGTCAGTCTCTTTCCTCTCTACACCTCTTTCTGGTTACAGCAGTGTGGTCTGCAAACAGTTTCACAGTATGATCCATTCCTGCTGTCTGGTGGTATGCCTGGCATTTAAAAATCATAGCAGGAGTTAAATGTAGTCATAATGTAAAAATCCACATTATTTCCTTCACAGCATACACAGGCCATGCATGGTTTAGTCTGATGCCAAAGTTACACTAGGTAAGAGCTGATTGCATTCATTGAAGTTACCGCTAAGAGGCTATGATGAGTGATCAGTGTGTCTTCTAAAACGAGATCCAGTGTGTTTATTTTGGAAGCATCATCTTGATTTGGTCCTGGGAAACACAAAAACAGGTGAAGTTTTAGCACCCAAGAAAATGAAAATATCATGAGTTCCTTGGTACTAAAGTTGAAAAGGCTTGAGCTAAATTAGTTGAGGTAGCCGAAGAGATCTTAATAATGAATTTTCTAGTTGTTTTTCCTCCTTGAGAAGGTACTTACTTGACAGTTAATTTAGAAAAGTCAAGTGTTCAAATTAAGAACTTTCTTCATTTGTTTTTGTTTGTTTGTTGAAGGTGGGTGGCAGGATGAAACCTGGCCAGATGGTTGGACCGCGGTGACGAGAGACGGAAAGCGGTCTGCTCAGTTTGAGCACACGCTGCTGGTCACGGACACTGGCTGTGAGATCCTGACCCGGCGGCTCGACAGTGCGCGGCCTCACTTCATGTCCCAATTCTAGTTTCTCCTGCGATGAGAAGAGACGTCTCCATGTACCTTCTTACTGTACTGTGCATTTTGTTGAGAGTACAGAAGGAAGAGGAAATTTTTTATGACTAGTTTTGTTTTGATGATAGATAAGACTACAGCATTTGCTATGTGTCCTCAAGAACTTGTCTTGAGTCGGAACAGGCTGAGAAGAATAAAGGAAACCTTGCTCAACTCAGTCCCTGCCCCCATCTCTGCACACCTGTTTTCTCATTTGCCCTTTGAGCACTTTTACTTAAACCTGCTTCTAGTTGCTTTTGTCACTGCCGCAAACCAGCCGTAAGGAGCCAGCTGCTTTCCAGGTGAATGTTGAAGATAAGCATCCTTGGAACTTTAGCAGTTCTTTAGATTTATTTTGTATTATATATATATGGAAATATATATACATTTTGAATTCCATAGACATAATTACGGAACACTATGTGACCTGGGGTTTGTGCCGATGCTGCTGACGGGGTTACTTGCTGTCGTCTGTGGACCCGTCCTTAGCAGTGATCGGATTCCTTCTTGGGAATTGCCTCCCCCCTCTCATGCTAATTGTTTACCTGCGTAATTGTGCATAGGGAAGCACTCGCTCAATGCGACCATCTCACCAGTGTGTACTGCGTGTGTGGCAGTACATGAATGTGGGAAAAGTCACTTTGGAAGAAGGTGTATCAGGTTTTTTTGAGTCTAGTTTATGGCAGAAATGGCCATGTGGCTGCACGACACGAGGATTTTGTAATACACTGCTTTTTCTGACCTCAGTTTTGTCAGAAATGGGAGGGAAAATCCCTCTTCCCCTCTATTTGATTTCAGAGGTATGCCTTGGAGATACTGAGAGGAGGGTGGAGGTTGCACTGTGGAGGATGCTGGGGAGAGAGTTCTGACCTCTCTCCAGCTGTGAGCACAGCGAGTCAGCTGAGCTCTTCGACTCTAACCTTTAGTGAACCTGGTAGGGGTGAAAAAGGAATGTCTCTGAGTACTGTAACCTTGCAGTAGGGATGCAGCAGTCTTCGGTGTGCTAAAAACACACCTCATCTTTGCGTAGTTAAGAACCTCATTTAGAAAGGACCCCAGCTGCCCATTATCTATGTTCCTTTCAACAGTTGTCCACATAGGATTGTACGTAGTGAACATACCAGATCATAAAGTCATTGTCATTACAGTGTACTTTATTACTGGGTCTCTGATGACTGTCTTGTAATATAATTTGATACCACTGACACATTATACTTAAGAGAACATCTTTCCCAGAGTGCCTCAGACCTTATTGCTTTAAAGAATTATGATAATGTTTTCATTACTTGTATTATTTTAATGATTTAGTAAAGTGACTGAATCTGGTAGACTCTTGGGGGTATGTGCGTGATGTTTTTATCAAACTGTACTATTTGTGAATGGACTGCCTTGCAATATGAATGTTAATGTAATGTGTAAAGGGAGATTAAAGAGTTTGACTGATTATCCCACCGTGCAGTCATCAGCTTTGCTGCATTTGTTACCGGCTTCAGAGGGAAGGGTGGGGTAGGCAGGCTAACTGCATCGTCTGAAACCAGCTCTGCCAGGATGGTGCACCCAGTCACTGCGTCCCAGAGATGGACAGGAACTGACAGTGCTTGGCTTTCTGCACACACCCTGCCTGCTGCTGCCCCTCATCCCTACTTCCGCTTTTCTTTCCAACCTGAGAGTGATCAGCCAGGCATGATTGGCACAGGGATGGGGCATGAGTTTCCCAGACAATGCAGGCTTTGGAAAAGCCTGCTCCTGAGTAGTCACTCACAGGCAGAAAGACTTACTCCATTCACCCTCCAGCTTTGACCTGCACCCCACAAAGCCTCCATAAGAGGAAGCAGGCCGCCTCTGGGTGGACATCCTAGGGCCCATGCAGTGGTCTGAGATGGCCCTGAAGAGAGTCAGGTGTTCAGGAAACTGGCTCTTGTGCTTCTCAGCTACTCTGACATTTCTTGGGCCCAAAACATCCCTGGAGATGAGAGGGCTTGGAGCAGGTCTGCAGGGCTTGGAGCAGGTCTGTAGGGCTTGGAGCAGGTCTATAGGGCTTGGAGCAGGCGCATGACTTCTGGGATAACTCTTCATAGGTTCCTTTAGTCCCCATGGTCTGCTTCTCTTTCTGCTCAGCCTTTTCCAGCTGGGCCTCCAGCTTATCTTCAGGGAGGGACAACGTCGCTGTCAAAGCTGTAGCTCGCAGGCAGAGGTGCCCTCTTGTGATCATAGGAAATGGATAGGAACTGGGCTGTCTTCTCTGAAAGAACCTCTCGAGCAGTCTGTTCACACTAAAATCTTACCCTCACTGTCGTAAAAGGGAGTGCTGTCTTTCCAGGCTCTTCTACACCCCATCCATCCATCCGTGTTTTCCCTTTTAACGTCTATACCAAATAGAAGCAGCATTGGGAGTGCTGGATCATGATACAGCAAGCCCCTCCTACCAACTCTGCACTCTGACACAATTTAAAATCCTGGGTGGGCATTTGGTTTAACAGTTAAGATACTGGTTGGGTTGCCCACATGTCATGTCAGAGTGCCTAGATTCAAGTGTCATCGTCTGAAACAAGCTCATGAGTGAAGACCCTTTTTCGGGGTATGGCTACACAATAATTGTACTGTGCTGAATTCAACAGAGTCTGCCGGCAGCATTCGAGGTATAGCCGTGTTTTGAGAGCTTTAAAGACAGAGGATGCTGAGTATTTAGGGGAGCGTTTTATGTACTGACAGTGATATTAACAGAACTTTTTCAGTGCCTATTTTAGAAAATAAGCTCAAGAAAAAAACCTGGATAATTTTTTTAGTGAAAAGATAAATCACCACACTGGTGAATAATACCATTCTGGGTTTTGGAAATTTAAGAATAATATGGTCTTGTCTAATTACATATATCTAACTTTATTAAATTTATTAGGCTTAGGTGACAAAGCATCTAGTTGCAGCATTCCACTTTAAAAAAATTATTCCTTTTTTACATTAACTTTTTTTAAAAAATTATTTATTTATTTGAAAAGTAGAATTACAGAGAGGCAGAGAGAGAAGTCTTCTATCCACTGGTTCACTCTCCAGATGGCTACAAAGGCCAGAGCTGCGCCAATCTGGAGCCAAGAGCTTCTTCTGGGTCTCCCAGGCACGTGTAGGGGCCCAAGGACTGCGGCCATCTTCTACTGCTTTCCCAGGCCATAGCAGAGAGCTGGATCAGAAGTGGAGCAGCTGGGACTTGAACCTGTGCCCACATGGGATGCCAGCGAATCAGGCAGCAGCTTTACCCCCTATGCCACAGTGCCAGCCTCTACATTAGCTGCTTTTTTTTTTTTTTTGACAGGCTGTTAGAGACAGAGGGAGAAAGGTCTTCCCTCTATGGTTCACCCCCCAAATGGCTGCTACGGCCAGCTCACTGCGCTGATCCGAAGCCAGGAGCCAGGTGCTTCCTCCTGGTCTCCCATGTAGGCGCAGGGCCCAAGCACTTGGGCCATCCTCCACTGCCTTCCCGAGCCACAGCAGAGAGCTGGACTGGAAGAGGAGCAACCAGGACAGAACTGGCACCCAAACCGGGACTAAAACCCGGGGTGCCAGCGTTGCAGGTGGAGGATTAGCCAAGTGAGGCGTGGCGCCGGCCTACATTAGCTTTTAAAACAATTTTTATTCATTTTCAGAAGGAGACACATAAGCATGCATGTGCACGCGTGCACGTGCGCATGTGCACACACACACAGTTTTCCATCAACTCGTTCACTTTCCAAATGCCTGCCACAGCCAGGGCTGGACCAGGCTAGGACCAGGTTGAATCTAGGAGCCTGGTACTCAACCTGAGTTTTCCATGTTGAGTGACGGAGGCCCACACTCCTCACAGAGTGTGCATTAGCAGAAAAGTGTTAGTAGGAAGTTGGAATGGAGAGCGGAGCTGGGACGCAAAACAGGCACTCTGAGATGGGATGCAGGTGCTGCTTGGCATCCCAAGGTGGCGTCTTAGCTGCTGAGCCAAATGCCTTCCCTCTGTTAACTTTTTTTTTTTGTAAAAGATTTATTTCTTTGAAAGGCAATTAGAGAACAAGTGAGCAAACTTCGATCTATCCACTGGCTCACTTCCCAGATGGCCACAGCAGCCAGGGCTGGTCCAGGCCAAGCTTGGGAGCCTGGAGCTCCATCTGGGTCTTTCATGTTGGTGCAAAGGCCCAAGCATCTGGGCCACCCTTCACTCTTTTCCTAGGTGCACTAGCAGAGAGCTGGATTGGAATTGGAGCAGTAGGGACTCACATGGGATGCTGGCATCCCAGGTAGCAGCTGAACCCACTCTGCCACAATGCCAGCCCCTACGTTGATGGCCCCGACGTTAACTTTCACTACCAGTCCTCCCACACCTGAGGAATTACAATTTAGAAGAAAAGTATGTTTGCTTTTTATCTTCCTCTTAATATTATTGTAATTTATTCATCAACAGCTTTGTATTACTGGCCAGCCATATGTCTAAATAGACAAGAATGGGCTTGGAAATTTATTTGCCATCATAACGTGTTCTTCAATTTATCCTCTAACCACTTTTGATTCTTTATTGAGCTTGATTAACGTTAAGAGGAGGATGGTCTACTTCGCTAAAGTCACCAGATGCTACTTGTTAGCTATTTCCTTTTAAGTTATATTTTCTTATAACATCTTATTTTGAAAATTTAAAAAACTACGGGACAGTTGATAGTACAGTGAGGTAATCGTGACTTTTGAGCCATGCATTGTTTTGCAGTGAGTTAAGCTGCCACTTAGGATGCCTGCATCCCATATCATGGTGCTGGTTCGAGTACCAGCTACTCTGCTTCTGATCCAGCTTCCTGCTAGTGTATGCTGGGAGGCAGCCCTGCTACTTATTTGGGAGAGTTGGATGGAATTCCAGGTTCCTGGCTTAATCCTGGCCTGGCCCTGGGTGTTCCGAGTGTTTGGGGAGTGAACCAGCAGATGAATATCTCCTTTAACCTATACTCAACTGTTAACTTTGCCACCTTTGCATTCTCTACAAGTGTTTTTCTTTTGAAAGAACTGGCAGCACACTTCACCCATTACACTTCAGTGTGTTTCTTAAAACAAGGATAGGGGCTGGCTGTGTGGCACAGTGGGTAGAGCTGTGGCCTGCGACACTGACATTCCATATGGGCACTGGTTTGAGTCCTGGCTACTCTTGCTAATGTGCCTAGGAAACCAGCAGAGGGTAGCCCAAGTGTTTGGGCCCTTGCACCCACGTGGGCGACCTGGAAGAAGCTCCTGGCTCCTGGCTTTGGATCAGCCCAACTCCGGCCGTTGCAGCCATTTGGGGAGTCAACAAGTGGATGGGAGATCTTTCTGTCTCCCAACCCCTTCCTTTCAAACAAATAAATCTTAAAAAATCTCCCACATGATTACAATGTAGTTTCATACCCAAGACATTTAACATCAATACAGAGTTAAATAATTATACAAATTCAGACTTTCTCAATTTCCCCTAAAATGTTCATTTGTTAAAGCTTTTCTTTATTTTCAAATCCAGGATCCAAATCAATGGCATTTCATTGACATGTAATCTTTATTCTAGATACCCCTTTTGACATTTTAATAACTGTATTATAATCAAGCCAGTTAGATCTGTATCATTGGCATGATGTATGGTCTATTCATTGCGTCACTTAAGGAGACAAGTAATATTTTCAAATTACTGCTGATGCTAAGATTGATCACTTGGTGTCTGGAATGTCTTTTCATTATAAATATCTTCTTAAGTAATCTGGGAGGAGACATTTGGAGACCATTGTGACACAGTGTTTACTCAGGGTTTTAGTATCCATTGATAATTGCCTAAATCCATCATTTTTTTTACATCAGTGACTGCAGGTTGGCATGTTCTAAGTCAGGCGCTCCATACATTTCTTAGCTGATCCTGTTCTACAAAGAGGTACTTCATTTCTCTCATTACCCAGTTATTTTGAGTGTCTGTGAGTATGAGCTCATGGATTATTTTTCAAAATTCTGTTTAATTATCATAGCTTCTTTGTATTTGACTAGTTGGGTGCATCTTTAAGCTTGTTCTTGGGTCATTTTGAACCACCAGGTTGTGTACTTCCTACCACAGCAAGATTGTCTGAATTTCCTTCCCCAGCCTCAGAATTTGCTATTTCTCCAGGAGTCTCAGTTTATTTTTACAGAAAATGGTATTTTGAAATCTTTCAGGGAGCAAATGCATCTTTTTAAATAAATTGGATTCACTTATATATGTTTATTTTCAATCTAACAGGAACTCTTCATCATCCTTTCTTGTCTTTTATTGATATCTTCCTTCTCCCTCGCTGAGAACTTTGGTTTTAACCATTGTTAATATTTACTTACTGGTTTGAGCCTCCCAGAATGTAAACTCATTTCAGGATTACTGCACCAAAGTGAGTCCCAATAATATACTAACTACAAAGTTTGATTCTTTTAATTCAGAGGACATAACATTTGAAGTCATTTTTGTCTGGTTTTCATTCTAAATTTCATAAACTGAGCTACATTTTCAGCAGTGAATGCAGAGAATCTTGGGAGGGTGTTAGTGTTTCTTGAGTTAAAATATTGGGAGAACCTGAGGTGATGTGAAAGATTCCTGACCAGATGTGGTGTTTCACTTCTACAGAGCTCTCTGGCTGCCGAAGAACATCATACCGCTTACGATATGGTTCGTTTTCCAACTCCTTTCTATTAGAAAATGACATCTGAATATCTACATTTTAGGAACAAGTTGCTTCATAATATAGGTTACATAAAGTTTTAGGCTAAAACTAATAAAAGTTTTTAATTTTATGTGGTCTTTTTGTTTGTTTTAAAAATGGACCCTCAGGGAAAGACGAGCTTAGCTAGCACAAGATCTGCACGTAGAGATTTTTGGCCCTCTTGTGTCTGAAATCCGAGGGTAGGTGGCCTCCTCAGAGCTTCATGACAGCCTCCTCGTGTGTCTTCTTTTTAGTGCTCAATAGGAAAAACAAAAAAATAGAGTCTACATTGAGTAGTTTGCAAGAGGCAGTGGGAATACAGTGGCCGTGGTTGCATGTTCTGCTCTTCCATTTTCGAGTGTCAGAGTGAGCAATAGAACTGCCTGTATATGGCGATTCTGTGGTTATTTTAAAGTGTAACATTGGTATGTTAGTTTACAAAAAGGTGCCAGAAAGCATGTGGAACACTCAGGAAAGGACTTCTGTAAGTATTTTCACTTCCCACTAATGGGTTTGTTAATAGTTCAGAATATTTTAATGAATTTTCTCGGGAAATTGCTCCGAAGTCCAGCCTTTTTGCGACTGTAAAGGCTTTTAGTGATGAGTCCCATCTCCTGGGGAAGGAGATTCTCAGCCTTATCACTGTTACTCCAGCCTCCTCATCCCACTCCCAACAATGAACTCACACCAAGAATAAGCATCTTCCAAACTTGCAAGCACATTTGCACTGTGGTGTCTTGAGCACAAGACCAATTATCAGGACACCAGGCTTCTGATTTCTACAATTTTTTTTTTTTTAACCAGATTGAGTGGTTAACACACTTACCTGTGACGTGTGACAACCTAGCAATGTTTTATTCCGTATTTAATGTAACTCTAGTGCAAGTTTGCTTACCACACAACTCAGGCTAGATGTTTTTAAAAACTTAAATCACCAAAGTTGAGTTTAGGGGTTTTGGGTGATTGCTGAGAAAACAGAGCCAAAGTTGAAAACATTTAGTATTGCAATATAGATTAGAGAAAGACTTCAGTGTATTTTTTTTTAAGTATTTATTTATTTGAAAGGCAGAATTACAGAGAGGCAGAGAGAGAGAGAGAGAGAGAGAGAGAGGTCTTCCATCTGCTGGTTCACTCCCCAGATGGCCACAAAGGTCAGAGCTGTGCCAATCCCAAATGCAGGAGTCAGGAGCTTCCCTTGAGTCTCCCATCTGGGTGCAGGGGCCCAAGGACTTGGGCCATCTTCTACTGCTTTCCCCGGCCATAGCAGAGAGCTGGATTGGAAGTGGAGCAGCTGGGACTTTAACTGGGTCCTATGTGGGATGCTGGCACTGCAGGCGGCGCCTTTCCCCGCTATGCCACGGTACCAGCCTCTTCAATGCATTTTAATGTATGTTTCTGACATTTGATTTGTTCAAAACATCCTGATGTTTGGCAGTTAAGCATATTTCAGTGCATGTAAACTGGCGTTGAGTCTGGTGGATTTTTCATCCCTTTCTTGAAAGGAGCGTGTGCACATTTACCTCCTACAGCAGGAATCCGGTTAGTGTCCTGATACAAAACAATCTGAGATCCCAGGCTGCTGTTTTTGTTCCCCTAAGAGTCCACCAAAGGGTATCTTGTGTAATGGAGGACTTTGCACGTTCTTGTTTGTTCTGTAGTTTACAGACACAGTTCACTTGGAATAGTTCTATTAACTTATTATCTAAATAGCTATCTAAATTTCCTTCATAAAATGTTTTCTTAAATGTGTTTGCAGCATACCTTTTCAAAAAGCTATTTATTTGATGACAACACCTGATTTTGCATGCTAATTAAAACAAAATTGACTCCAAACTTGGCTGTTTTCCCTGGGTCAGCAAAGTGTCTTTAGAACACACAGAACAGTGAGTTACTTCAGGACTTTGTTCATCGGCCTCCTTGGCAGATTGTCAGCAAAGGGGAGAAAGTTCTGAAGCATTCTGTGAATGGACAATGTTTGTGCTTCTCCAAATTCACACTTTGAGAATGACCAGTTAATAATAATTTTGCTTTCAAATAGGATAAATCCAGGTAGTACTATGTGTATTTTTTTAGCCATTTATGTTTGGGATAAATTGTGCACAACATTAATGGACTCTACAATAGAATTTGGGACATAATGTAATTTTTCTTCATCTCCTTCCAAAATGACCCAGTGGTCCATACGTTGTACTTTGTATGTTCCCTGTGCTTGTAATACAGCTTGTTCAGTCAGACATGCCTGACTGTGGACTTTCTCAAGTGCATATGACCAGGTAGGTTAAATAGAAGGCAGAACAGTCCAACATGCTAAAACTAGAAAAGCAGGAAAGATTTATTAAGTGTTAAAGCATAGGAAAAATTTCCAGTTACAAATCATAAAGATGCTTAGAAAATTCTAAATGTTTCAAATTGTAAGATCCTTTAAAAAGTCCATTTTACTAGTAGGCACAAAATGTATGATGAAAGTTAATACTCACTGTTAAATTTTTTTTAAAATTTTTTAATTTTTTTTAAATTTTTTATTTATTTATTTATTTTTGCTTTTTGACAGGCAGAGTGGACAGTAGAGGGAGACAGAGAGAAAGGTCTTCCTTTGCCGTTGGTTCACCCTCCAATGGCCGCCGCGGTAGGCGCGCTGCGGCCGGTGCACCGCGCTGTTCCGATGGCAGGAGCCAGGTGCTTATCCTGGTCTCCCATGGGGGGCAGGGCCCAAGGACTTGGGCCATCCTCCACTGCACTCCCTGGCCACAGCAGAGAGCTGGCCTGGAAGACGGGCAACCGGGACAGGATCGGTGCCCCGACTGGGACTAGAACCCGGTGTGCCGGCGCCGCAAGGCGGAGGATTAGCCTACTGAGCCACGGCGCCGGCCCTTTTTAAAATTTTTTAACTTTTATTTAATGAATATAAGTTTCCAATGTACAGCTTATGGATTACAATGGTTTCCCCCTCCCATAATTTCCCTCCCACCCGCAACCCTCCCCTCTCCCGCTCTCTCTCCCCTTCCATTCACATCAAGGTTCATTTTCAATTCTCTTTATATACAGAAGATCAATTTAGTATATATATGAAGTAAAGATTTCAACAGTTTGCACCCACATAGAAACACAAACTGAAACATACTGTTTGAGTACTAGTTATAGCATTAAATCACAATGTACAGCACATTAAGGACAGAGATCCCACATGAGGAGCAAGTGCACAGTGACTCCTGTTGTTGACTCAACAAATTGACACTCTTGTTTATGGCGCCAGTAACCACCCTAGGCTCTCGTCATGAGTTGCCAAGGCTATGGAAGCTTTCCAAGTTCACCGACTCTGATCATATTTAGACAAGGTCATAAAAGACAGGGTGAGGATAGTAACCAATGATCCTAAGAGTGGCATTAACCAGGTCTGAACAATTATACAGCATTAAGTGGGGAAGAGGACCATCAGTACACACAGGTTGGGAGTAGAGCCATTGGAGGTAGAGTAGAGGTTATGATTACAAAGGAATGAGGCCCAAGTGCACTAGACAGGGTCTAGAACAAAGGACAGAGTCATTATTAGAGGAGCTAAGAAAGGTGCTGTCTAAGCTACAGTTAAGTTTTCTGATTGAGAGGCAAATAGAACCTGACAGAAGGGGCTTGATAATAATCTGGTGGGCTTTAGGCCTTATAAGTGAAGAGGCCCAGACCTATCTATCTCTTCACATGGGGTATATCCTAAGGGAGGTGTGAACCTCCTAGGGGAAGGCACTCTGTTGACTTTCATTACTTGGCTGGCCTGGGAGGAGAGCTGGCCAGGTAAAGGCAGGTGGCATCTCTAACAAGAAATTTACAGTTCTGCCTGCAATGTTGCTGACCCCACTTGACCACACCCTCAGCTGCAGTGGTCACTTTGGAAGCTGGGCTGAGTGAAGGGCTTTTCAGCTTAGAGCCAATAAGATCTGTGGCTCTGACCTGGGCATCCTTCGATTCCAGGGCAGGTCCATTTCCAGTGATCCAACTCTTGGCAGAGCTGCCAGGGCTCTTCACAAGCTGAATTCTGCTGAAGCCCAGGCTTACCACATTGAAAGCCACTGCAGTGGACTGGCCTGTTGGGTCTCCTTGAGGGCAGATCACTGTACAGATCAGCCATTAATAGGCCTGCCACCCATTGCTTCTGATGCCTAGCTTTCTTTTCCTCCTGGTTTTTGTTAAAGCAGACCAGAGGATGCAAGTCAAGGGAGTGCCCATGTCCCATCTCTAATCTTCGGTGGTCTGAACTACAAGTCTATAGTCACAGGCATGTTCTGTAGTAGTTTTTCTAAGGTAGACAATGCCCATGAGGAAAATTATATTCTCACTTAAAAACTTTCTTTCCCTTTGGTCTGAAAGGGAGGTTTTTTCTGCTTACTGTTTATTTCGCTGATGGCGAAGTAAATCTAGCTATGATATTATTATTTAAGCTCTTATTTTGGCTATGCTATTACAGAAAAATGTTAGCCATCTCTTTTATAAGATCTAAAGATTAAATTGTGCATCCTACAGATTCCTTCATAATAGAATTAGAATAGAATTATTAAAGATTTATTTCCATGAGTTAGATCTTCCATCTGCTGGTTCACTTTCCAGATGGCCTCTACAGCCAGGAGCCAGAAGCTTCTTCTAGGTCTTCAGTGTTGTTGCAGGGGCCCACGCACTTGGGCCATCTTTCGCGGCTTTCCTAGGCCATTAGCAGGGAGCTGGATCAGAAGTGGAGCAGCTGGGACTCCAACTGGCCACCTATATGGGATGCTGGCATCACAAGTGGCAGCTTTACTTGCTGTGCCATAACACCGGCCCCTAAAACGATCTTTTAAGAGCAGTTTAAACAATTTCAAAAGTCCAAACGCTCCTCCCAAGGTGACAGAATCATAATCTTGGGCATACATACATGTAGTGAATGGTTTTCAGCCTTTGATTTATTGTTTTAAAAACCAGGTGGCTTAGCAGTAGATGCAACATCCTATATCCAAGATGTAGTCAAAGAATTTTAAAAAGACTACAACTATTGTTGGACTGTTAGGTCCATGACCCAAGAATCCTTATATACTCAGATTCTTGTAAAATTGGTTCTTTATTCTGGATCTCTGGACAGTTGTTCTTTGAGCCAGGAAATGCTAATACTTGTTAAACCTGCCGGGTCAGGGATATGTGCTGTGACAGAAATACTAATCGTCCAGTCAGAACTTGAGTAACAGTATACTGCTTTGCTTTTTGTAGTGGTGGATGCAGTTTGTCCTGCATGTTCATGCATGTATGTCTGCAGTATGTAGAAGAAAAATAAAGGTGAAAAAAAGTCTAAGCCATTAACTCTCCTCCACTACTCTCTCTGACTGCTTCGTACTGCAGTTACCTAAGCAGTCTTACTTTTGTTCCTAGAAGGCTGAGCTAAACTTAGCCGGGTAAAAAGCATGGTTCTTGCAGTTGGGCTAGAAGCTAGTTTTACCTTGTTCTTCCTTCCCTTTTACCTGGGTCAGTGGTTGGAGCTACTGAGGCCCATAGTTTGTCTCCAGCCCTCTCAGCAAAAATTGGAGAGAAGCTGAGCCACCCTGCCTGGGAGCCGCAAATGCACCAAAGAGCCATCAGAGGAATTCCTGACCCTATGTAACACTTTCCTCCTCGTCAATCCACTACATACAGCTCGCTCTAGGGAACATTTAAACTATTAATCGAAAGTACTGAAATAATATTTAAAAGGCTTCAGTCTAACCAGAAGACACGTGCATGGCAGATCTCTTGTGCTAAAAAAAATTACACTGTCATGTGGGGAAAATCAAAGAACATTGTTAATAGTATTCCTTTTAGGGGCAGGTGTCTGGCATGGTAGTTAAAATGCTTTTTGGGATGTGGGCATCGCAAGTCAGAGTGCCTGGTTTGAGTCCCTGCTATTCTGTTTCTGATCCAGCTGTCTGGTAATGTGCACCTGGGAAGTAGCAGGTGATGGCTGACACTTGGGTTTCTTCCACCATATGGGAGGTCTGCATTGAGATCTGGGTTTTTGGTTTCTGCCTTTGTCCAGTCCTACCTGTTGTGGGTATCTGGGGGTTGAACCAGTGGATAGATCTCTCTGCCTTTCAAATACAATGAAATAATAATAAACATATTCCCTTTCATGTAACTTAAAGGAAATGTATAAATGCTATTCTGTACATAGACACTTCTGGGAAAATATAAACCTAATTGGTCACCTGTACTTTTTTTTTGGGGGGGGGAGGAGTCTGTGTTTTTCATAAAATTTCCTCCACTATCTGAATTTGACAGTGGATTAACAAGATCATAGGATAACACACCATTTTTTGCTTCTTTTTACTTTTCAGACTAAAAGAACCACAATGTCACCATTTTCAGATTACCAGGTTTGACTAATAAAAGCCATTGGAAGGTCTCTCCATCTATCTCTCTCTGTAACTATGCTTTTCAAATAAATAAATCCTCCCTCACCTCCAAAAGATACTCTTACAGAAGCTGACTTGGATGCTGATGAGATTTGCCAATGATGCCTTGGAAAAATCTGGGCTTTAGTAAAAGGCCTGAGACTCCTCAAGTCCCTTGAGTGTTAACTGGGATTGGCAGCAGAGAATGAATGCTCAAAACCTCTCCTTTGCCCCGTGTCTTCCTCCTTTCCTGAACAGGATGCAAACTATGGGGAAAGGAAGCCTGAGAACAAGCAGCCTACAACAGAGATGACAACTTCCACACCAATGCAGAGATGAGTTTTATTTTGTTAGAAAATTGCTTAGTGAGCCAGCAATTGTACATGTGAAGGAGATCATGATTTGTGTGGCACAACACTGTCCCTGGGGTACTCAGTGAAGATGTAAGAGGCTGTGAGCTTGGAGGATCTTTGTCCTGTGCATCAGGCTGCTCCCATCAGACAGGAAGGCAGGTACAGGATGGACATGTTCTCCATGAGAATTTAAATCTTTACAACAGTTCGAATGCTGTAAGGGAAAAACGCAGTACACACACATGGTTTTAATGATGCCTCATCTTCTGACGCCACTAAAACTGTTCTATTTTTGACACCTGCTCCCCCATCAGCCCCAAATCTTTATTACATTCTGTACTAATGCTTACCTCTTCCCTGAGTGCATCAGCTCAAAGGCTTCATTAATTTGGTCAAAAGACAGGGTGTTAGTGACAAATTCATCAACTTTTATCTTCTTGGACATATATTCAGACACCAACTTTGGGACACTTTCCACACTCTTCCATCCTGAAAGAAATCGTCTAGTCATCCATTTGTTCAGCAGATTTCTACTGTATACTTACTGCTTAGGGGGAGAGAGGATGACATTTAGGAGAATGAATTTTCTGATGCATTGAAGAGGACTGAAAAACTTCAAAATTAGTATCGAGTAGAGGAAGAATTTGACACAGACCTTTAGTCATGAAAGAAGTAAACACCTTTGAATATTTTCATTTTTCTGCATCAAGATTTACTAAAATCTCATTAAGATTGGCTAGCTGAGACTTTTAAACTACCTAGGATAGAAATCTTAGGAAGAAGTTTACTTAAGTCCATAACAGCAAAGATTTCTATACTCACAACATTTTAAGCCAGGAAAAGCTGATGGGATACAAGACTTTATTTCTCTGGTTTTATATTCAAAAATAAAATAGAGATAGCATCTCAGAATACAAAAACATGAAATTGGCTCACTAGGCTAATCCTCTGCCTTGCGGCGCTGGTACACCGGGTTCTAGCCCCGGTCGGGGCACTGATCCTATCCCGGTTGCCCCTCTTCCAGGCCAGCTCTCTGCTGTGGCCAGGGAGTGCAGTGGAGGATGGCTCAAGTCCTTGGGCCCTGCACCCCATGGGAGACCAGGAGAAACACCTGGCTCCTGCCATCGGATCAGCGCGGTGTGCCGGCTGCAGCGCGCCTACCGCGGTGGCCATTGGAGGGTGAACCAACGGCAAAAGGAAGACCTTTCTCTCTGTCTCTCTCACTGTCACTCTGCCTGTCAAAAAAAAAAAAAAAACAAAAAAAACAAACAAAAAAAAAACATGAAATAAAGTAGTAATTCTTTAGTGAAGTGAGATTTTAACAACATTAGAGGCTTTAATTTCTTCCTTATCTTGAATGAATCAATAGATCAACAAAGAAGCTTCCCTATCTTTTATGAGTTCTTTGGACATTTCACATTTCCTTTGAGACTTTTTCCTAGTTCCCTTCTTATATCCTCTGCCAAATTTAATTTTCCCCCCCTACAAATTCTAGGGATTGTTTTCTTTCTCTGAAATCTGGTGATAGACAGCTAATGTCTGTGCTTTTCCCTGGATTAAAACTTATTTACATCTTGGATCAGGCCTCAGATGTGCAAAGAGCCCCAAAGGTTCAGCTACTTTTTTTCAGCCAGTGTGTGCTAGGATGGAACTTAGGTTACAGGCTATCACTAAGACCCCTGGCTCTTTCTAATGCCCCCAGCGAGCATGTTTTGCAAGTGTGCCCTGAGATAACCCAGCTGTGGTGTACATCCAGGCTCTAGAAAGTAAAAAGCTTACAATGATGTTTTCTAATGCAAGATCTGTAGGGTAAAGAAGGAAAACTGGGGCTGGCACTGTGGCACAGTAGGTTAATCCTCCACCTGTGATGCCCACATCACATATGGGCGCTGGTTCTAGTCCTGGCTGCTCCTCTTCCAATCCAGCTCTCTGCTGTGGCCTGGGAAAGCAGTGGAAATTGGTCCATGTCCTTGGGCCCCTGTACCTATATCAGAGACCGGAAAGAAGCTCCTGGCTTCGGATCAGCGCAGCTCTGGCCATTACAGCCATTTAGGGAGTCAACCAACAGAAGGAAGCCCTTTCTCTCTGTCTCTCCCTCTCACTGTTTGTAATTCTACCTCTCAAATAAATAAATAAAATCTTAAAAAAAAAAAAAAGAAGAAGAAAGAAAACTGGTTAAACTACTCACTTAAGCACATTTTCCCAGCCTCTCTTTCTGGCTTTCAAAAGAAGTGGCATTAACAGGAGGTAGGGGAGCTAATTACATACACCTTGTTGCACCTGGATCATTCAAAACCTATGTTGAGTTTTCTTCCTCAAGAAGATGGTGAGATATAAATGTATTGTTAAGCAGCCTATAAAAACCTTAGATGTTGGGAAATACAAAAACATTTTGATGTCTTTTGTCTTCCCTCACTGAACAACCCCAAAAAGGTGGAAACTGTTTCCCAGCATTCTGCTGGCAGTTCAAATACCTGAGGGCTTTTTAGGATCATACAAGGAAAAATGGTAAATCTGGAAGCTACTCAATTTTGTTGGAAGCTTTTGTCTAGTTTAATATTTTCAGCTTGGGGCTGACTTGGTAGTGTAGTAGGTTAAGCATCAGCCTGTGGCACCAGCATCCCATATGGGCGACAGTTCGAGTCCTGGCTGTTCCACTTCTGATCCAGCTCCCTGCTGATGGCCTGGGAAAGCAGTGGAAGATGGCCCAAGTCCCTGGGGCCCCTGCACCCAGATGGGAGACCCAGAAGAAGCTCCTGGCTCCTAGCTTCGGGTCAGCTCAGATCTGGCTGTTGCAGCCATTTGGAGCGTGAACCAGTGGATGGAAGACCTATCTCTCTGTCTCTCCCCCAGTCTGTAATTATGCCTCTTACATAAATCTTAAAAAAAATTAAAAAACTATATTTTCAGTTTAGGACACAGTATTGATTGGTGCTGAATTCAGGAGTATTCAGACAGAGACATGTTCACACCCAGGGATCACTGCACTCTGGACAAATGAGTAAAAAAAAGGACAACCTATTTAAGTTCACGGTATCAACAACAGGGTAGCTGACACTGCTGCTGCCTAACCTTGCAATCAGTTTCCCCCCCTGCCCTACCTTCCAACTGCTTCCTTATTAATAGTATTTTTTTTTTTAAAGATTTACTTATTTATTTGAAAGGCAGACTTAGAAAGAGAGAAAGACAGATATTTCATCTTCTGGTTCACTCCCCAAATGCCTTAAACAGCCAGAGTTGAGCGAAGCCAAAGCCAGGAGTCAGAAGTTCAATTTGAGTGTCCAAGCACTTGGGCCATCTTCTGCTGCTTTCCCAGGCCATTAGCAGGGAGCTGGATTGGAAAGTGGAGCAGCTGGGACTTGTATTGGAGCTCACGGGATGCTGGCACTGCAGGAGGTGGCTTAACCTTCTGTGCCACAATGCTGGCCCCTGAACTTTTTTTTCAAAGGCTGTGTAACAACTGTCCAGGGGCTTCAGAAGAAGCTGAGCCCCTGCCCAGTCCAGGGATAAATACTGACTTTCAAACCCTATTATTAAAATATCCTTGTGTGTAACAACTTAGGAAAGAGAAGGTGGTAGCCTGGGCTCAAAAATCCAATGAAAATACTGAGAAAATATACTTATCTTATCCATGGAATTACCTCCAAAGGCAGTGCCTTTCCATGTGCGACCTGTCACCAGCTGGAATGGACGAGTGGAAATTTCTTCACCGGCACCAGCTACTCCGACCACCACACTGACGCCCCAGCCTTTGTGGCACGCCTCAAGTGCTGCTCTCTGCAGGAACAGATACAAGCAAAACACTGACGTCAGTACATTTGCTGAGAATAACTTCCTCCCCAGAAACTTCCAGTCGGAAAGGAGGTGGTGGTGGCATAAAGCTTTTATTTAAAAAATCGCAACAGAACATCCAAATTTAATGTTTAATTTTTCTCAACAGTTATATTTTAACAAGTATTTTAAAAATTATTAACTTTGATAAATATTAATACAAGTTCAAAGAACTTCAGCTTTTATTTGCTTTCTATTATTAAAAAGTAAATCCCAGCCTGAAATTCCATTGCCTTTAACACCTTTATGGAGTGCCCACTTAATGTCAAGGAGCTGTTACTACTGACATTATCTAGATGAGGAAACTGAGGCTTAGAGAAATGGAAAGCTATTTGCTCAAGGCCACAGAGTTAGAAAGTGGACGTGTACCTAATCTGAAAGCCAATGCTATCTACAACTGCATTATTCTGCATTTTCATTTAATAAATTATGAGACATATACACTTAGTGTGCATCAGAAGGAATAGATTTTTTTCATCTTTCCCTGAGATGATTTATCCCCATCCCATTTAAAGCTCAAAGTTTTTTTCCTCTTCTTCTATCAGAATAATTCTTATCAAAAGAAATTTTTTTTTCCTTTACAAAAACAAAACAATTTTTCATCTTAAAGAAACCACATTAAAAAGAAGCAGGTCCACCAACCAAATCGAAAGGAAGCCAAGCAAGCGCACTCACCATGACCTTCACATTGCCAATACACTCAAAAGAATAGTCCACTCCTCCATCCGTCTTCTCAACGAGTACTTCCTGGATGGGTTTACTGAAATCTTGAGGGTTAATACACTCGGTGGCACCAAACTCTTTGGCCCTCGCAAACTTATCTTTATTGATGTCCACGGCGATGATCCGAGATGCACCAGCTGCTTTACAGCCCATGATGGCTGCCAATCCAACTCCTCCCAGGCCAAAGACGGCACAAGTAGAGCCAGGCTCCACCTAAATATAAAGACGGTCTATAAAGCACTCATTGCAGAAGAGTAAAGCAAATCACTAGGTCAATGTCACTGTTCCAGCAAAGCTTTGCTGAACTGAATTAGAAGGTATAAACTGAACCCCAGATTGCTCTCTTACCTTGGCAGTGTTTAATGCAGCACCATATCCAGTAGAAATGCCACAGCCCAGAAGGCAGACTTTATCCAAAGGTGCTGAAGGGTCTATTTTAGCAACAGAGATATCAGCCACCACCGTGTATTCAGAAAATGTGCTGGTTCCCATGTAATGCAAAATTGTCTTTCCTTTGCAAGTAAATCTGCTAGTACCATCTGGCATTAAGCCTTTTCCTTGAGTGACTCTACGCAAACAAAAAAGGGAAATGACAGACAGGGTAGACTCAGGTTTCATCCAAAAGAAATCAGACATGAAAGAGTTATCTGTACCCCCATGTTCATTGAAGCACAATTCACAATAGCTAAGATATGTAATCCATCCAGATGTCCATCAACTGTTGACTGGATAAAGAAATTATGGTATATATACACTATGGAGTACAACTCAGCTGTAAAAAAAAAATGAAATCCTGTCTTGCAAAAAGATGGATGCAATTGGAAACCATTATACTTAGTGAAATAAGCCCATCCCAAAAAGACAGATATCAAATGTTTTTTTGTGATCTGAGGTAGCTAAAATGTAATGTATTGGAGTGAAATGGACATTTTCAGATTCGATGATTGTTTACAGCTCTTGTGTCTTCCGTTAAGGAACAGTGTTTTTTTTTTTTCATACTGTTTGCTGAATTTTTTTACTTAATGTAGGGTTAACTTTATGATCATTAAGTAAACTGAAAATAGATCTTTGTAAAAATTAAGAATGGGATTTGGGGAGGGAGGAGGAAGAAAGGTTGGAGGGTGGGCAGGAGACATGGTAGGGTGGGAAGTATCACTATGTTCCTAAATCTGTATATATGAAACATATGAAACTTGTATAACTTAAATAAAATTTTTAAAAAAATGAATCAGGTTTCTTAAGTCACAGAAGAAATAAATCAGTTTTTAAAATAATGACCAGTAAAGTGTAATAAGATCAAAAGTATATTTCTTATTATTAATAATTTAGCACCTTTCAGTATTGCCTTTTCAGCAAAACTTATAAGAAGTTTTCCAATATTCAACAGTCTTCTAGAATTGAATACCAAACTTGTTTTAAATAGAAGTAAAACATTAGGATCAGAAAAAGTAAGATTCCATCATAAAACTCTGTGAGCAAATAACTTTATAAAGGATAAAGCCAAAACCAGCAGTTAGACAAGCAGATCCTTCATCCACTGGCTCACTACTCAAATGTTTTCAAAAGCTGGGGCTGAACCAAGTCAAAGCCAGGAGCCAGGAACTCAATCTGGTCTCCCAGGTGGGTAGCAGAGACCTGAGAACTTGAGGGATTATCTGCTCCCTTCTAGGGTATGTATCAGAAGAAAGCTGGAATCGGAAACAGAGCCAGGACTCAAATCCTTGCACTCTGACATAGAAAGTGGTTATCTCAAAAGCAGAATCTGAACCAAATGGTCACTCCTAGAGGAATTTCTTTTCCTTTTCTTTTTAAAAAAGATTTATATATTTATTTGAAAGAGTGTGTGGGGGGGATATCTTCCTTCCACTGGTTCACTTCCCAAATGGCCTCAACTGCCAGGGTTGGGCTTAGTCAAAGCAGGAGCTTCTTCTGGGTCTTCTATGCAGGTACAAGAAGCCCAAATACTTGGGCCATCCTCTGCTACTTTTCCCAGGTCATTAGCAGGGAGCTGGATAAGAAGTGGAGCAGCTGGGCCTCGAACCAGCAACCATATGGGATGCTGGCTTTACCTGCTGTGCCCAATGCTGGCCCCAGAGGAGTTTCTTGAATAAAAGGTGACATAGGATACAATATAGGCCTTGGGAGAAATTCTTCCTCTGAAAAGTTACAGTCACAAAAAGCCCATCATCATTATTATACTTGACATGCCACAAAATTTTTCAGACTGTGCTTGAAATTCCCTGTCAAAACAGTCAGATATTTTTTGGCTCAAACATTATGAAAATTAACTGGGTTAATAAATGGAATCTTCCTTTACAAAAATATAAGCTAATTTTGTCAACATTATTAGAAAACAAATGCAAGAACAGATCTGTCCTACAGCGCTGGCAAGAGTGTAAACTGCTTACTGTCACATTGGAGAGTTCTAGATGCACATCCTGTAACTTGGCAACTCCAACCTCAGGAAAAAACCCCAAAAAAAGTGCAGCATACACCCATCAAAAGATATGTGGAAGAATGTTCTGAACAGCAGTAATCATAACAGCTCCATGCTGGGAGCAACCTAAATGTTGATCAACAGGAAAATGGATAAACAGTGGCATTTGGAATGCAACTATAACAGAGCAACGGAAATGAACCTCTGATGCACATAGCAACTTGGCTATATTGCACAGACATTATGAATGACAGAAACCAGACAAGAGAGCACACAACTGTATGATTGTAGTCATGCAGCATTTTATAGTAAAGGAAATCAGAACTGTGGTAACCTTTCCAGGGAGGTAGATGTTGCCTTGGAATGGACACAAGGGACTTTGTGGGGTGTTGGTAGGGCTCCCTCTCTTCATCTGGTGAGGGCTCTAACCAGCAGGTGTGTTTAAACATTCATTAAGTTGTACATTTAAGATCTGTATGCCATAAATATTTTATTAAATGTATTATGTTCTACCTTAATAAAGAAACAAAAGAAGGGAACAAACATTAGTAGTTCATTTTTGATGGTATGTCACAACTGCATCCCAAATACCACTTTTATCCATACTCCTACTGATGTTTAGGTTGCTCCTAAATTTAAGACTGCCTCAAAGAAGCAGTTATTCAAGTGTTGCTATGGTAGTACAACATATTAACTATCTTTTCTGTGTCAAAGGGTTACGTTATCTCTTATAGTCTCCCTAGGTATTAACGTTATAAGGTAAGTTTTATTACTTTGATTTAATGGACAATAAAATGGCTCATAAAAATGACTTTGTTTAATCTCACAAGCATGTCCTTCTTTACTACACATTCTGGAAAATTTGGCTGAGTGTTAGTGAAAGAGAATCTATCCAGAAAATTGTTTTATATCTTGATAGCTGGTAATCCTGGGCAAACCTCTGATTTTCTGAGTCTTTATTTTCTCATCTATGAAAATGAGCAATTCCAGTAACAGTGATAGTGGTATCATTTTAAAAGATGAAATGAGAGGCGGTCATTTGGCCCAGTGGTTAAGAGGTTATTTGGTATGCCAGCATCCCCTGTCAGAGTGCCTGGGTCCTGAATTCATCGTTCTGGTAATGAGCACTCTGGGATGGCTCAAGTAGTTGGTTTCTTGCCACCCACAAGGAAGACCTATACTGAGTTCCTGACTCTCAGCTTCAGCCTGGCCCAGCCCTAGCTACTGAGCATCTGGGGAGTAAACCAGTGGATCGGAGCTCTATCTCTGTCTGTCTCTCCAGCTATCAAATAAATAAAACAACACTCTAACAGAAAAAATGAAATAATGTTTGTGAAATGCATGTTATAAATTGCCACACAATTTCTTACCATTGTTAATAAGACCTCTTATTTTAAGAATAAAATAGAAATATACTAACCTTATTTTCTGGCAAAGATTTGTTTTAGGATTAAGACAAAACTTGCACTCTCCACACTGTGGGATGTAAAGTGGGATGACAGTATCACCTGGGAAACAAATGCGAAGACATTATCTAGAAGAGGTAGCATCCGTTTCTAAGTGGATACATCAGCCCTGCAAATTCTCATCCCCATCAGCGAGTGCTGCTTGCCGAAGTCAACAGCTTTACGCTGTAGAACCGTACCCACATTACACCATTTAGACACTGCCCGTCGGAAAAGTCTTTTTCAGAACTGTTATCTAAATGAAACTTTTCACAGTGACTGCAGAACAAGGAGGTTGTGTACATCAAAATACTGACTCACTAATGCTTCTCCACAAATTCTTGCTTGGTTTGCCAAAACTGGCTCTAGAAATATATTTAAACAGCTATAAACAAACACTAGCTTGAAAATAAAAACAGAAAACAAAAAAAAAAACCCTCAAACATCTGTGCTTTTCTAGTGAGAGAAAAAAAGCAAGTGTTGGCGGTAACCTGTTCATAAATTGTGCATAACATCAGAAAAATCATTTCACTATAAAATAAGCCACAACCATCAAATAATTCAAATCCTCTCCTTACCTGCCTTCAGGTTAGTAACTCCTTCGCCAACACTTTCCACAATTCCAGCACCTTCATGTCCCAAGATCACTGGAAAACACCCCTCAGGATCGGCTCCACTCAAGGTATAGGCATCAGTGTGGCAAACTGCAGTGGCGAAGATCTACGAGGACATTAAAATATAACGCATTGAAGTGTGTGTATGCAATTCAGAGTGAGGCACAGGTCAGATGAAAGGCATTTTACTTTAATATATTTCATGGATTCTTAAACACATTTCTTTCATATTTTAACCTCTTTAAAATCAGCAGGTGGGGTTGGCATTGTGGTGTAGCAGGTGAAGCTGCTGCCTGCAATGCTGACATCCCATGTGGGCACAGGCTGGTGCACTGGCTGTTCCTCTTCCCATCCAGATCCCTGATGATGGCCTATGAGGGCAGCAGAGGATGGCCTGGGTGTTTGGGTCCCTGCTACCCAAGTGGGAGACCTGGAGGAATCTGCTGGCTGCTGGCTTCCGTATGGCCCAACCCTGGCTGTTTGGCCATCTGAAGAATAAACCAGTGGATGGAGGATTAGTCTGTCTTTCCCTCTCTGTGTTTCTTTCAAGTAAATAGATAAATCTTTATTAAAAAAAAAATCAGCATGTGCTTATAACCCACAGCATCTTAACAATTAGAACTAGTGGCATTATTTTAGTGGTGCATAAAAGCCATGGTGCACTTATGGGCAATGAAATGCAGCTTATCTATTCCCCTGCATATTTGCAAGGTAGGGTGTGCAAAGGGATTTTCCAGGCACTGTATCTTTAGGCATGGAGAGGTGTCATCACCTGTGCACAAAACAGGCTGTGCTATCTCACTGCTGGCCTCCTAATTGCTGGGAAATGAGATGGCTGCAAAGGTACTATTTCTGAAATACGCCACTTTACTCAAGTCTGGGTCAAAATCCAGAGCTTGTAGTGGAACCAACTCCCTTTTTAGAAAGCACATATAGGGGGCGGCACTGCAGCATAGTGGGTAAAGCCACCGCCTGCAGTGCCAGCATCCCATATGGGCACCAAGTCGAGTCCCGGCTGCTCCACTTCCAATCCAGCTCTCTGCTGTGGCCTGGGAAGGCAGTGGAGAGTGGCCCAAGTGCTTGAGCCCTGCATCCACATGGGAGACCCAGAAGAAACTCCTGGCTTCTGGCTTCAGATAGGCCTACCTCTGGCCATTGTGGCCATTTGGGGAATGAACTTGTGGATGGAAGACTTCTCTTTCTGTCTCTGCCTCTCTGTAACTCTGCCTTTCAAATAAATAAATAAATCTAAAAAAAAAAAAAAGCACATATAATTTTTACTTAAATAAGCCCTTTATCCCTATCTCTCTAGCTATTGAGTACCATTTTTCCCAACCACCAAAAGCGCAGAAAGGCAAATCTTGGAGTGTTCATGTTAATGCCTCTGCTTCTGGCCTATGTGCCCACTTACAAAGAGACATTCTTTCCCATCTGTCAGCAGTTTCAGAGAACACAGCTTACTGCACTCCTCTCTCACTGCTACTCTTATATCCAGGGCAAACATTATCTTCAGTGGCAAAATCATAACCAGCTTAATTCCTGAACTTGAAGAAAACAATTCGAAGTACTGTAAGATTTCAGATTCCCAGGTCTGGCTGACAAAGGACCTTCAAAAGGTTCTTGGTCCTGGGCTCCTCGACTTCATAGGTATGATCGTGGGGTGCATGAGCTTGGTATGGTACGTTTGGAAGTCAGATAAGGGGATGTCAAAGCAAAAAAAAAAAAAAAAAGGAGCTGTAACTCTTTTTTCTCTTTTTTCCTATAATATTAGTTTTATTCAGCAGTTACTACTTTAAAGTGTTAATTTTATATCAAAACAAGTAGGAAGCAGAATGCTGAAAACAAGAAGTTTTATAAACAAGCTTCCAAGATCTCTCCAGCTGGCTGCCTTGTGCAGTGCACCTCTCTCCAGGGGCAACTTTCTCTGCCACAGTGGAGAAGCAGTGCAACAACAAACTCCCTGAACGCTGGTCTCTGCTGCCCGGTCAGCGCATCTGAAAGCTCTCTAAGAAGCCGACTTCACTTGCTCGTTGCTCCAATCAGGAACCTCTTCCCAAGTCTTATTTGAAGTCCCTACTGACAAAACTGAAAACATCTGTTTCCAGCATGTCACCATAAAGGTAGAGTCATGGGATCAGCAAAAAGGGCATTATCCGAAAGTCACCTGAAAATAAAGCTACACAAGATCAACTGCAGCATCCAGTTATCCACATAGATGGCTACCTAGCACAAGATCAAAACATAAGGCCGGAGACAAGGGTGCATGATTCTAGAGTTGGATAACTTTCAGTGTCATCTCCTTGTCACTCCCCAGTGGGATTTATCCTCCGCAGACCTCAGATCTACTCTTCTACCCAGAGACCTCATTTTAAGTCTTTTCTTCCACTGCCTTAGCTGTATCATTACCTTAATTCGAACTTCATGAGCCTTTGGGGGTGCGACCTCTATTTCCTCTATGGAGAGAGGCTTTCCTGCCTCCCAGGCAACTGCAGCCTTGCACTTGATAACCTGAAATGGATAGAAAAAGTGTAAGCTGTTTTTCCTCCTAAACTATGAATTGGTCAATTTAGATACAAGTGAATGTTAATTTTGGAAAGTGTATCACAGATTCACAAAGAAAACATCTAAATGATAGGAGAACTGTGTTGAGATTTTATATAAACAGGATACATTTAAAAAGCCTTAACTGAAATGATACAAAAACCTCTTTTGATTATAATTTTTTTCATCAACTATTTAGTGATCCTCTACAATGCATAATTAAGAACAGGTTAAGAATACAGGTTGATGGAGTGGGAGCTGCAGTGTGGCAGGTTAAGCTGCTGCTTGGGATGCCTGCATCCCACAATGGAGTGCCTGGGATTGGGTCCTACCTCTACTTCTGGTCCAGCTTCCTATTAATGTGCACACATGAGGGCAGCAGTACTTGAAAACTTTGTGTTTCCAACATTTCAGGCCACAAGAGAACCAGACAGAGTTCTTGACATTGGTCTGGCTCAGCCCTGGCTGTTGTGGGCATCTGGAGAGAGAACCAGTGGATGAAAGATCTGTCTTTGTCTACTGTGTTTCAAATAAATAAAAATTAAGGAGGGCTGGTGCTGTGGCGCAGAGGGCTAAAGCCCCAGCCTTCAGCACTGGCAGCCCATGTGGATGCCGGTTCAAGTCCTGCTGCTCCACTTCCGATCCAGCTCTCTGTTATGGCCCACGAAAGCAGAAGAAGTTGGCCCAAGTGTCTGGGCCCCTGTACCACATGGGAGACCCAGAAGAAGCTCCTGGCTCCTGGCTTCAGATCAGTGCAGCTCTGGCCGTTGTGTTCATTTGGGGAGTGAACCAACAGAACGGAGGACCTCTCTCTCTCTCTCTCTGGCTCTACTTCTCTCTGTAACTCTTTCAAATAAATTAAATAATTCTTTTCATATGTGGTTATTGAGCACTTGGAAAATAGTCTGAGCTAGGATATGCTGTAACTGTAAAATATATCTGCATTTTGAAGACTTGGTACAAACACAGGTATGACTATCTCATTAATAACACTTTAAAAATATTAGCTACAAAATAAAATAGTATTTTGGATAGCTTGATTGGCTTATATAAGTACACCATCAGAGGTTACAGTCAGCACGAGGAAGGTTGACAACTGACGTAATGCTTAGGAAATATGTTAACAGGATCAAGGCTGCAGACAACCAGGTTCAGAGGAGACAGACCTGAGTCAACAACTGAAAAAGTGTGATTTAAAGAGACAGGCACAAAGTCCTTCGGAGAGGAAGAAGTGGAAAAAAGAATGCACTCTACGTGGTGGGTTGGGGAATGCGTCACTTTTAAACTGGATACTGATGGGTGAGGAAAGCATAGCTATTAACAGTGATACATCTAAGGGCGGCTTTTCAGAAAGCTCACGGACAAATGGAAATTAACGTATTATGCAAATTGCCATGACTTTTTTTTTTGAAGCCCCTTCACACACAGGGTGGAAAGGTATATGACTAATAGTCCTTGGCACAGTGGCAGCTTTGCCAAGTAAGAAGTTATCAGTAGCAGCAGAACAAAGTGAGGAGGAAAAGGAGAGGTGCACTGTATCCAGAAACAAGGAGTGGCTTGGGTAAATGGGTGAGGCTGGGAGGCACCACTTGAAAAGTGAAAATGCAGATATTAAATTGGATAGTACAGAGAATTTGGACACTGCATTACAATCTCTTCATTTCAATGTGCTGTAAATCTCAAAACAATATCCCCAAAGTCAAAATCACAACACTGAGCCAATGCAACAATTAAATAACTCAGAATCTAAATCTGATGCCTCACTCCTTTGAAAAATATTTGAAAGCTGCTCAACCTTTCCCTTTCCCTTACAAATCTAAGCAAAACAAAGCCCCACTCCAGACCCAAGGCCAACTGCCCTGCTTTAACATGTGGATTATCATAGGAATAACTGTTCACCTCCTCAGAATAAAGACATTTTGGTAATAAAAAAAGATGCCAACTTATCAAGTTTGAAAGATCGGAGTTCATCATTTCTGTTAAACTCCTAAAGTTAAGGTCACGTATCTTCTTAGAAAATGTCCAAAGTTTGCAAAGCACTGGAACAACTGCAGAGTGATTTATTCACATTATTTGAATAACGCTGCCTTTGGCGGCGAATGTGTATTTCAGGAACCTGTCGCCCAGGAATCCCGACGCTACTATCCGTGGTGCGACCGCCACGCACAGCGCTGAAACGCGGTAAACCGCTCGCCGAGTACAGTTAGGCAAGGGTTAAAGCAGAGTATCAACCGGTCGGTAAACTTGTGCTCAAAATGTTACAGGAGCAACACCGGGTTCAGATCGTGGGCCTTGGACGCGGCTTTGCCCGCTTGCAAGGACGACTGGTTGCAAGCCATGGCCGCTCCGACCAGCCCAGGCCCGGCCCCCACGCCCGGTTCTCCCATCCCCCAGCCCGCTCCGCTAGTCCCCGAAGCAGCCAACAAAGTGAGGAGCTGCAACGGAGCCTCCGTGCCTCCCTCCCCGCTGCACCGGGTAGCGGGACCCCGTCCGCGCGCAGCCCCGCACGCCCCGGGGCTGGCGCTCAGCTGCCACGTCCTGCTCTCCCGGTCTTCGACCCGGGGCCCACCACCGGGCGAGAGCTACCTGGTTAGCCATGTCCTCGGATCGGGTCCGCGCGGGCTGTGGCATCCGGGGCCGCTCGTGCGGGGACGAGGAAGTGGGCGGGGCGTGCGGCGGGGGCGGGGCCTGAGGCGCCGTCCGGGAGACGCCAACCCGGAGGGCGGCGCCCGAGGCGTGGCCTCGCCGGGGAGCGGGCCCGGCCGACCCGCGCCTGCCTGTCACGGCTCCTCACACAGCTTCTGGGACGGGAACGGAGACCCCGTGTAGTTTTGGTCCAGTCTTAGAAAAGAAGGCTCATAAAGAGTGGAGGAAGGCGAGGGAACGGGAGGCTGGCTGGGAGCCCGCGAGACAGCGCGCCGCTGTTCCAGCGCGGCGTGTGCGCCTGGCGATGCCAGGATGAGTGGCATGCAGCCCTTCAGGGGCCTCAGACTGAGCTTGGGGAGTAAGGATACCGGCGGGCGGAAGGAGGGCAGCTTGTTCTGCAGACCTCCCAGCTCGTCTTTCAGCAGCTTCTGAGGGGTACGTTGGATCGGGCGGGCGCCGCTGTAGTACACAGGAGGGAACTTGGCAAAGAACCTTCCAGAGGAGGCCAAAGGCTTAAGACAAGGGTCGTAGGGTAGAGAGAGGGCGGAGCGTTTGATGTTGAAGAGGAAAACTCTGCTTGCTGTGGGTGCTAGATGTTCTTAAAACAGGCTGCTCTGCTTTAAGTCTTTTCATGGCGCTTTTCTAAGTACACGCCACATGCGTTGGTAATCTCGAAAATTCTGCCCAAACCCTTTCCCACTCCACCCTCTCATCCAAACCGTGGCTTTTGACTTCTTGTTATATGAGAGGGTCTTTTAAACGTCTGTGGGAAAAATGAAATTAAGAGTATTAGTTTTTGTGCAACCTTTTCTTTTTAACGTGGAAAATATTTATTAAGAAAAAGACCATGCGTTGATTTCAAAATTTTATTTGGGCAAAAATAAACTCATACTATTCTTTCAAATTTTCTGTAAGCCTTTAAAACACGATTTATTTATTTGAAAGGCAGAGTTAGAGAGAGGAGAGATCTTCCATCTGCTGGTTCACTCCCCAAATGTCTGCAACAGCCAGGGCCTGGAGCTTCATCCAGGTCTCCCAGGTGAGCACAGGAGCCCAAGCCCTTGGACCATCCTCCACTGCCTTCCCAGTGACATCAGCAGGGATCTGCATGGGAAGTTCTTGAACCGGCACCCATATAGGATGCCAGCATTTCAGGCGGTGGCTTTACCCACTGTGGCACAATGCCAGCCCCTCCATGAGCTTTTTGACTACATTCTTATATGAACACCAGATTAGTATCTCCTAACCTCCATATATGGGCCTACCAGCCAACTTCATCCCTTGGGATTATCTCATAGTAGTCTCAAACTCAATTGTTGGGAAGCTCATCATATGTTTCTCTCCTTAAAGGACTTTTTCCTTCTGTCTGTGTGTGTTGAGACCTTATACCTCTTTGCCCCAGCCAGAAATGGGGGAGTCACAACTTCTCCCCCTCCCTTGGTCCCTGCAATCTGTCTTGTCAGCAAGCCCTAAATAGGCCCTCCAGCTTGTCCCCACCTGCTCCCCACTGCTTCTACCTTAGTTCAGGTTCTAGTCATTTCTTACAGGGGTACTGAAAGAGCCCCCCATCTGATTTCCTTGATGCCAGTTCTGAAATAATGCCCCCATAGTGATCTTGCTGAACCTACACCAATGTCATTTCCTTTCTGCCCCAAAACACTATTGAATGAGGTAGGTTATAAAGAAACAAATGTTGAGGCTGGTGTTGTGGTACAGTGGGTAAAGCCACTGCCTGCAATGCTGGCATCCTATATAGGCATTGGTTTGAGTCCTGGCTGCTCTACTCCCATCCAGCTCCTTGCTAATGCACCTGGGAAAGCAGTGGAGGATGACCCAAGTTCTTGGGCCCCTGGACTCACATGAGCGACCTGGAAAAAGCTCCTGGCTCCTGGCTCCTGGCTTCAGCCTCGGCCCTTGCAGCCATTGGAGAAGTGAACCAGTGGATGGAAGCCCTCTCTCTATGTTTAACTCTGCCTTTAACTCTCTCTCTTTAACTCTGCCTTTCAAATAAATCAAATAAATCTTTTTTTAAATAAAGAAAGAAATGTCATTCTACTATTTAGAGCTCTCCAAGAGCTAAGATGGATAGAATACCCTGTAGCTAGCCAGTTAGGCCCTGTGTAAATCTCCTGCTTACCTCTCCATCTTGGTTTCTGCTGTTCTCCCACACAAGTCTCACGACAACCTGACAGAACATTTGTTCCTTAAAAGGGATGTCCAGAAGCAGAAAAAGACCGTCCTATCTCCCAATCCCATGCCTTTTTGTATACCAGCACTTCTGCTTGCAATGCAGCAAGCACTTTCTGGCTGGGGAGGGGGTGTTAGTGTCAGGGGAGGGCGGAAGGGAAGAGCATTAAGCTGAGAGTTAATTTTCTTTTCCCTATGGTAAAAAATATTGTCTATTTTCTGTGAAGAGAGATTTGCATTTTTATAGAGACTTCTTTAAGAATAACAGGACTTTTAGAAAACAACACTCCATCTTACCAGCTGCAAAATTAACAGTTTTTCCTAGGTCCATGAGAGACGTGAGGTCACAGGGGAAGCTGCTGCTGCACAGTGAGAGACACAGACGGATGGGTACGGAACATCACGACTTACCAGATTAGAGGCCCACCCCTTCAAGAACCGTTACTGAGGTAGGAAAACCTGAATTTTAATTCACGAATTTGCTGGAGATGTATCTTGGATTAATCTGAGAGTTATGAATTCCAGAGGAACCAGTCTTAACACTGGGTGAGCTTGACTTCCTTGAATTCTCACCATGAAGGTTGGAGACCAATCCCCTGCTGCTCCCATCAAGGGGAGTAGAAAAGTAACTAGTTTGAAGTGTGGCAGAACATTCTGTTCTTAACAAGGCTTGCTCTCAAGAGTTGTTTGAAATTTATGGTCTGATAATTCCAACATCCCTGCCAAATTTTGAGTCTGGTTCTGATACATGGTCTGTCCATTCAAACTGTGGTTTTGCCTTTTAGTGTGCCTTATACGTCTTTGCTGAGAGCCAAACATGATACGCTGATAAAAGGAACTACAGTAAACAGGTCTTTAGTGACATACTGCTAAGGTATAGGGGAAAGGGAAGTATTCTATAGTTATACGGTTTGATTTCAGGGAGAACTTTGAACCTGTCCACTGGGCTTTGAACTCCACAATTCTCAGTTCTTTTTTTTCTCTCTATTTTTCCCCCACTTCCTTAGGTGGTAAAGGATGGCTAGAGGGTGTTCAGATTAAGTAGAGCCTTTCTCTGGGACTGGTTAAGCTCTGGTACAAACCACAGGGAGAGAGAGAGAGAGAGAGAGAGAGAGAGAGAGAGAGAGAGAAAGAGATTTTCCATCTGCTGGTTCACTCCCCAAATGGCCACAACAGCCAGAGCCAGGCCGCTCCAAAGTCAGGAGCCAGAAGCTTCTTCCAAGTCACCCATGTGGGTGCAGGGGCCCAAGTACTTGGGCCATCTTCCACTGCTTTCCCAGGCCATTAACAGGGAGCTGGATGGGAAGTCAAGCAACTGGAACTCGGACTGGAGCTCATATGGGATGCCAAAATCATAGAAAGCAGCTTAACTTATTACACCGCGATGCTGGCCCCAGGGATGCACATATCTGAATTGACCTCTTAACTCCTGCACAAAATACTTATCCCCACTCCCTCTCTTTTTCTGTGTAATGCTCTGTACCAACTTCAAACTCTGACATTCAGAACAGAAGTACTGAACCCATATGGATGCTGGTTTGAGTCCTGGCTGCTCTACTTCCAATCCAGTTCCCTGCTAATGTGCCTGGAAAGCAGCAGAGGATGACCCAAGTGCTTGGGCCCGTGCCACCCACGTGGGAGACCTGGAAGAAGCTCCTGGCTCCAGCCCTGGCTGTTGTAGCCATTTGGAGAGTGAACCATTAGATGGAAGATCTTTCCTTCCTTCCTTCCTCCCTTCCTTCCTTCCTTCCTCCCTCCCTCCCTCCCTCCCTTCCTTCCTTCCTTCCTTCCCTCCTTCCTTCCCTTTCTCTCTCTTTCTCTCTCTCTCTCTCTCTTTCTTTGTAATTCTGCTTTCAAATAAATAAAACAAATCTTTTTTTTTAAGGTGATAAGCCAGAAGGGCACCAGTGTCAGATGGCAACTGTACTTGACATGTAAAATGTAGTCTTTGGCTCCAAATAGCCCTCCCATCTAAGCTGGACAACGGAGGAGGCTTGATACAGTAGTTAGCAAGAGACAGAAAGGATGGTGAAGGGAAACGGGAAGCAGCAAACCCTTTCCCTTTATCCATTGCGGATTTCCTGGTTTGAGGCAAACCTGAATTAGGAGAAGAGGGATTTTAAATACCGCTTTAGACATGTCTGCATTTTTTTCTCTGTATATGAAGTTCATTGGAAGAGTTATGGATTCCTGTCCCTAATTTCATTTAAGTCAGGAAACAAAACAAATGAGTCCAAAAGCAGGTTCATGGTGGATATTTTTCATTATTTTTATGCCTGACATTAAAATTATCTTCTTATACTTGGGGAATTCACCATCTTATGAGTGTGAAAATATTTCCTCACAATTAAAGAATGGGCAAAGAACTCAGGCTCCACCAATCTGAATTGTGTCTAAGACCTTAAATTGAAAGCTGTGGACTTCCAAGGGACTCTCTCTGGTGAAAGCAGTGGTTGCAAGTATGATAAATTCTCTGGGACATAAATGACAGCCAAGTCAGGGTGGCGTCCTGTGTCAAAGGGTGGCATTGATGATTCAGTCTGCACCCTCGGGCTGAGGGCAAGAAAAGTGGTCACCAGATCAGTACTGCTACTTAGGTTTGGCTAAAATTCCAAGCTGTACAAATTTACCTATAGTCATTATAATTCTGTGATCTATGTATTTAATGAATGTCTTAATATCTTAAATAAACCAGAATTTATTTCTGTGACTTACCATGATAGCAAATGTTATAAAAAAACAGTTCCTGTAGTGATGTAAGAAAACAGACCATTAAGGAATTGAATGGGTCAGTCTGGGATTATATATCAGAACTGGTCAAAACAGAAGTCAGTGAAAACTCAGATGAGATTAAGGAGGGTGAGCAACTCCAGTTGTGCAGAAGTGGATCAGTTAATAAATATATCAACTCTGACTTCATAGAATGAAATAAATAGTGAAGGCAAGACCTTGGGGACCATAGAGCTATTATCAGAAGACTATTAAAGTGCATGGGTTATTCAGAGTCTGGAGGTAAGTAGTTGCTTCTAAAAGTTCCAGGGAGCTTAATGAAAGAGAATGGAAAACTCAAATTTCAGATCTTGGCTCATGGTATGAACTGTAACCCAAGGGTGTTCCATGACAATGTAGAAGATTCATTAATTCATTAATTAATGGTAGAAGATTAATTAATTCATTGTGGCTAAACTAGCCAGAAGCCAAATTTAGAATCTGACCCTGTGGATTTCCAATTATAGCATTGATTAACATCACAGGAACACCAGGTCTCTTAGGACATTGATTGGAAAAGAATAGGATATATTGGAAAGTTCAGATGAATCAGGTAGCCATAAATCTCTAATCTTGACTAACTTTAACTTGTTGACTGAAACATTTTCTCTTGCCTATCTGATATGGATGTCACTTGCTGATTTGAAGACCATATAAGGACCTTGCCTAAGCAGCAGCCCAATAAGGGAAAAGCTAATTTCCTCATTCCTGTCTTCTACCATCCCTATTGTCTTCAGATTTATGATTATCTTCAGACTAAGCAGTTAGGAGCAATTACTAAATGTGAAGGGAGAAAGGTTATACACTAAAATAATATCATATTTTCCTAATGCATACTGATAAAAATTGGACCAATTCTTGTGAGAATGACTTCTGTGAGTACTAGGGAAAGGGAAGAACTTAATTTTAGATAAGGCTGAATTTATCCTGTTGGGTGCCCTCACTAGAAGGTTCTGTATTTGTTGTATTAGCTGTAACAGAAAGGAATAGCTAAAATTGTTCTATTCCTAGACAGAAACCCAAGTTCAAAAATGATCCATGCTAAGCTGGTGCCGGGGCTCAATAGGCTAATCCTCCACCTGTGGTGCCAGCACACGGGGTTCTAGTCCTGGTTGGGGCACCGGATTTTGTCCTGGTTGCTCCTCTTCCTGTCCAGCTCTCTGCTGTGGCCCGGGAGTGCAGTGGAGGATGGCCCAAGTGCTTGGGCCCTGCACCCACGTGGGAGACCGGGAGAGGCTCCTGGCTCCTGGCTTCGGATCAGCGCCGTGTGCCGGCTGCAGTGGCCATTGAGGGGTGAACCAACGGAAAAGGAAAACCTTTCTCTCTGTCTCTCTCTCACTGTCCACTCTGCCTGTCCAAAAAAAAAAAAAAAAAAAAAAGATGCTAGATGTTATCTTAGATAATGTAAAAGAAGGAAAACAAAGAAGAATGTTAGAATTTATCATATGCTTCCCTCCCTGAGAGGGCCCAGAAAACAAGCTCTTTAGCAAGGTTATGGAGAAATACGTTCTTGAGTGAGAGTGCCATGATTTGTTTTTCACGTAGGTTGGTGTGGGTGTTCTAGTTGAGATGGGCTTCTTGTTTTCTATCAGGATGGTAGAGACCAAGTGGTGTGGCAGGAGAGGCAAGGTAGGCACAATCACTGTGATTAGCATCAGGATCAGTCTGATCCACTATGGTTTTAGGATGTGGCAGTGGAAGTACTTATTAGGTTGTTTTGCCTAAAATAATAGACTATTTGAATAAAAGAGGCTTAACAAATGAAAGTTTATTGTCTGATATAACCAAAAAGTCTGTCAGGGGTTGGTGGGTTCTGCTGCTCGGTGATGGCAGAGGGCAGGGCTCTAGTCCAGCCTATCTGCCATGTCTGTTTTTTGTTGTTGTTGTTATGTTTTAAAGGTTTATTTATTTACTTGAGAGGTAAAGTTATAATCAGAGAGAGGACACAGAGAGTGAGGTTTTCTTTTCTGTCCACTGGTTCACTCCCCAAATGGCCACTACAGCCTGAGCTGAGCTGATCTGAAGCCAAGAGCCAAAAGCTTCTTTCAGGTCTCCCATGTAGGTGCAGGGGTTCAATCACTTGGGCCATCTTCTACTGCTTTTTCAGGTGTATTAGCAGGGAGGTGGATCAAAAGAGGAGCAACAGGGACATGAACCAGCACCTAAATGGGATGCCAGAGCCACAGGTGGAAGCTTAGCCTACTGTGCCACAGTGCCAGTTATTCCCGTGTCTTTGCAGTCACAGTTGCAAGATGGTTTTTGTAGCTCCAGCATGTCACATATTTATATTATAATACCTTAAGGTACAAAGCAAAGGGTCTTCTATTCACTCTACACTTTTTGTTTTTATCCAGAGAGAAATCATTCCCAGTATTCTTAATCTCAAGTCTCAGTTTCCCAGGATTCTTTTCTTTTTTAAGATTTATTTATTTATTTGAAGGCAGAGTTACAGAGAGGGAGAGAGAGAAAAAGAGAGAGAGAAGTCTTCCATTTGCTGGTTCACTTCCTAGATGGCTACAATGGTTGGAGCTGCGCTGATCCGAAGCCAGGAGCCAGGAACTGTTTCTGGGTCTCCCACGTGGGTTCAGGGGCACAAGGACTTGAGGCGTCCTCTGCTGCTTTCCCAGGCACATTTAGCAGGGATCTGGATCAGAAGTGGAGCAGCCAGGACTAGAACTGGCACCCACAAGGGATGCCGGCACTGCAGGCAGTGGCTTTACCTGCTACGCCACAGCGCCAGCCCCCCTCATGTCTCATGTCTCATTCACCAGAACCAAGTCACATGTCCACTGCAAATCAGTCTCTAGGAAAAGGGAGTGGGATTACTTCAATCATGGATTAGCTGCTGGAGCAGAGGGAGAGTCCCAGTTTCCTTGAGCTTATTATTGTATGTTTCTTAGATAGAATTTGAGATTCTTTTTCTAAATGAGAAATGAGATAAACCAGGTAGCCAAAGTAGGCACCTCCATTTTTGTGAAGCTCTCGCTTATTAATAGCATGACTTAAAAAGACGACCAGCTTTGAGCAGAGCTTATTGCAAGGAAAGTCTGTTCATTTCATCTAGGCTGCCTTGATAAACAACTCGTGCTTTCCTTTTATGGACTGACTGGTTTTTAAGTGTCTGTGCAAGATGTTAATGGAGCCTATGGGCTATGGCACTCCTATAGTGAAATCGTGGTGGAAAACCTGGTTAGGATTAAATGCCTGCTTGTGAGACACTGCAGGTGATTGTGCTGTCTGATTTTCTCAGTATGAATTGGATCCACAGAATTATAAGGCTGGACCAAACTAAGAAGATAGCATTTTCAGACAGAAGTGGTTTATATAGCATTGGACTCCAGTTGGTCCTAAAGGCACACAATGTTGCAGTTACTTCCCACTTTCACTTGTTGGAGAGATTTCCTATGACCAGTTATGGAGAAGGAGGAAGAGAATTTTAGCTTGTTTTACAAGCATTATGCATAATACTCTGGCAGTTGATAATGGTTGACTTAAAACATTTTGCCAGGGCGTAGAACTTTAAGACTCATATCTCTATGAGAATGAAGTGGCCTAATATAAGGGTCTATACTGATTAATGGGTAGTAATTAATTATTTGGTCAGATGACCAGAGACTTTGAAGAAATGGGGTTATAAGAGTGGTAAAAAGGGAGTCTGGAGAAGACTTATGTTGGTGGACCTTTCATAAGGATTCATGTGATTCTCATCAAAAGCTCCAATTTTGGAGAACATTGTCAACAATCACATGAACAAGATGACTCACCCTGGGGGTGTTGTTCATCAGGACATCCAAGTTCTTGTCCAGAGGGCTAATATAATAAATGTTAGTGGCCCTGCTGATGTTTGTGGGTCCAGCAGCATAGACATTGTCTTAGCAAGGCTTTTTTAGCTATGTCATTGCTGAATGCTCATAATGATGAGCAGCACCATGAACCCTGGGTCCCTAGTGTGATGCAGTATCTCAGGTGGCCTAGACACCTGTTCTGTGACAGGATGATCACATCAAGGAAGAGGTTGTTCTTAATGACATCTGTATTTATTTCTGATTATAGAATGATTTCCCTTGTCTGTCATGCTTATACTTGTATCATCATTGAAACAATTTTTAATATAAATGAAACAATCTTAGACTCTCAGATTTAAAAAATATAACAAAGATGTAAATACTGTGAAATACAGAAATGTAATTTATAACATTCTTATCAGGTCAAAATCTTACCAATAAGACAATCAGAATTGCAAATTCTGGGGGATGAGTTTTTTATTTTTATTTTGTATAGTGGTTAAGACACCATTTGATATGCCAACATCCCATATTTGAGTGCTTCAATTAAAATCTCAACTCTTCCAGTCCAGTTTCTTGCTAATGTACTCCCTGGTCAAGTAATTGGGTCACTGCCTCCCACTTAGGAGGATCAAATTGAATTCTCAGCTTCTGTCTGAGTAGCAGGCATTTGCAGTGCAGGCATTTGAGGAGTGGACCATTCAATGGAAGATCTCTCTCTGTCTTTTTCTCTCTTGCTTTCAAATATATAAAAAAATGAAATTTAAAAAATTACAAATTCCTTTTGGAAGTTATTTTTACAGGTTAAGTCAATACTTTCCTTTTTCTTTTTGAAAGAGTTATTTTTACTTACTTGAGAGAGAGTTATATAGAGAGGTAGAGATAGCGAGAGAAAGGTCTTCCATACTCTGGTTCACTTCCCAAATAGCTACAATGGCCAGAGCTGAGCCAATCTGAATCCAGGAGCCAGGAGCTTCTTCCTGGGCCCCCTACATGGGTGCAGGGCCCAGGGACTTTAGCCATCCTTTGCTGCATTCCCAGGTACATTAGCAGGGAGCTGGATCAGAAGTAGAGCAGGTGGGACTTGAACCGGCCCTCATATGGGATGCTGTAGACTGGGGCTTTAACCCACTGCACCACAACCCTGGCCCCTTAAGTCAATATTTTCAATGTCTTTGAAGTCTTACAAGGCCTTTTGGTTCAAATAGTATATTAACAGAAAATGGATTTATTCTTAACAAAGAATAGAAGAGGTCCTAGTGATAGCTAGGGATATTTGCAGTCCTCATATTGCTGAGTAGAATAAATTGATATTCTTGGGAACCTTCTTAATTTAAAAGCTTATAAAATCAGGTTATTTGCAGTAGCTTATGATGTAGAATTGCATTTCTCTTTTTATATGTACCAGGAGAAGGAAGGGGTATCTTTTTCATCTCTTCCTCAGCCTCTTTTGGTTTAATTATAAAGACTTACATTTTTAACTCCAGGTTTTGAAATTTTATTAGCTGCTTATAAGACAAATAAAGAAAGGGTTAAAATTTTATTCAATAGCACTCAAATAAGGACATATGATTTTTCTTCTATATTACTTAAATCCCTTTTTTTATTATGGTTTTCTTCCAAAAAGTCCTTGAGACTTCAGAGAAAATAAATGGTCTGGGGCAAGCCATTGGCATGGCAGTTAAGACTCATATTGGAAAGTCTGCATCTCATATTAGAATGCCCAGATTCAAGTTCTGGCTCTGCTTCTGATTCCAGCTTTCTGCTAATGCACATCCTGGGAGGAGTGGGGATGGCTGAAATAGTTGGGTCTCTGCCATCCATGTGAGACTCAGATTGAGTTCCATGCTCATGGCTTTAGTATAGTCTAGCAGCCATGGTTGTTGTGGGCAATTGGGAGTGAGCCAGTAGATGGAAGTTCTCACTCAGTTTTACTGCCTTTCAAATCAATGCAATAAATAAATTGAAATACAAACAGTCTGTCTTTGGTCTTAAAGAATAAGAACAATCTGGCTTAATAGCATTTCAAGGAAGAAATGTTTAGGGATTTTATAAAACTCAGTATTTGTGTACTATGAAAGAGAGCTATGGAATAATATAAAAGTTGCATGTACTGGAATATTATTTTCAATAAATGTATTACTCAGACTGCATATGGAATCTTGAGTTATACCAAGTGATGCTTAATTAGGAAGAAAGAGGATGTGATAGTGGGGGAATGCCAGCTTTTGCATAGTTCTTATACACTGCACATCTTTTCAAGAGCTCTTTTTTTTCCCAAAGAAACCTTTTATTTAAGGAATCCAAACTTCATGCTAAGCACATCCTAGGTACAACTTTAGGAATATAGTGATTCTTCCCAACATACCTGCCCTCCCACCCACACTCCCACCCCTCCTCCTTCTCCCTCTCCAATTCCCAGTCCCATTTTCCACTACAATTCATTTTCAATTAACTTTATACACAGAAGACTAACTGTATACTAAGTAAAGATTTAAACAATTTGCACACACAAAAAATTTTTTTCTCAACAGTTGAGACAAGAGCTGTTCATATCATCTACATAATACACTAAAATGAAATAAATCTTTGAGAACAAGTTTTACAGTTAACTCTCATAATACAAGTCATTGGGGACAGAGGTCTTGCATGGGAAGTTAGTACACAGTGACTCTTGTTAATTTTTTAAAGACTTATCAATATATATGAAAGAGTTACACAGAGAAGGAGAGGCAGAGAGAGAGAGAGAGAGAGAGAGAGAGAGGTCTTCCATCTGCTGGTTCACTCCCCAGTTGGCCACAACAGCTGGAGCTGCACCGATCCAAAGCCAGGAGCCAGGAGCTGCTTTCGGGTCTCTCAAATGGATGGAGGGGCCCAAGGACTTTGGCTATCTTCTACTGCTCTCCCAGGCTATAGCAGAGAGCTGAATCAGAAGTGGAGCAGCCAGGACTTGAACTGGTGCTCATATGGAATGTCGGCACTGCAGGCAGTGTCTTTACCTGCCATTCCATAGCACCAGCCCCTCCTGGTGTTTATTTGCAATTAACATTATTATGTTAATTCTTATGACGTCAGTGATTACCTAAGGCCCTTGACATGAGCTGCCTAGGCTATTGAAGCCTTTTGAATCCACAAACTCCATCAGTATTTAGCCATGCCTGAAATGCTCTCGTGGGCTTTTCAGCCAGATTAAGAATGCCTTGAGGGATGATTCTGAGTTCAGAGTGCTACTTAAAGAGATTGTCATTCTATGAGTCTGCTAGTAGACTGCATCCCATATTGGAACATTCACTCCTTTTTAATTCTATCTAATATCATTATTACCAGACACTTAATCATATTTATGGGATCACTTTAACACTTAATCCTATCCATATGATCACTTTAATGTTAAAGGTGGTATTTTTACCACCCAGATTAAGGGATTTAGTGTCCCATGGTAAGTCTTTAAACTGTACCTTTAGAAGTAAGTCCATGGCTGGTGCCGCGGCTCAATAGGCTAATCCTCTGCCTTGTGGTGCCGGCACACTGGGTTCTAGTCCCGGTCGGGGCGCCGGATTCTTTCCCGGTTGCCCCTCTTCCAGGCCAGCTCTCTGCTGTGGCCAGGGAGTGCAGTGGAGGATGGCCCAAGTGCTTGGGCCCTGCACCCCATGGGAGACCAGGAGAAGCACCTGGCTCCTGCCTTCGGATCAGCGTGGTGCACCGGCCGTAGCACGCTGGCCGCGGTGGCCATTGGAAGGTGAACCAACGGCAAAGGAAGACCTTTCTCTCTGTCTCTCTCTCTCTCTCACTGTCCACTCTGCCTGTCACAAAAAAAAAAAAAAAAAAAAAAAAAAGAAGTAAGTCCATAGAATGTATGCAGAGCTATACAGCTTTTAGTTACAAACTTCTTACACTTCATAATTGCAACTTTGGGAAAATGGTGATTCTTTCTACCATGTCCACCTTCCCACCCATACTCCAACCACTGTTCCTCCTCCCTCTCTTATTCCCACTCTTATTTTTTACTGAGATCTATTTTCAATATACTTTATACACATATGATTAGCTCTGTATTAAGAGTTCAACAAATAGTATGAAAAAAAAACTTCCTCAACAGTCAAGACAAGGGCTGTTCAAATCATTGCTTTCAAAGTGTCAATTTACTTCTACAGATTTCTTTTCAGGTGCTCTATTAGTTATCACAGATCAGGGAGAACATATGTTATTTATCCCTTTGGAACTGGCTTATTTCACTAAGTATGATGTTTTACAGAGTCCTCCTTTTTTTTGCAAATGACCAGATTTCATTGTTTTTATCACTATGTAGTATTCCATAATGTATGTATCCTATAATATCTTTATCTAGTCTTCAGTTGATGGGCATTTTGGTTGATTCTATGTCTTAGCTATTGTGAATTGAGCTGCAATAAATATGAGTATTAGATAACTCTTTTATTTGCTGATTTCATTTCTCTTGGGTAAATTCTCAGGAGTGGAATGGCTTGGCCATATGGTAGGTCTAGATTCAGATTTCTGATGTGTCTCCATACTGTCTTTCATAGTGGCTTTACCAGTTTAGATTCCTACCAACGGTGCTTTAGGGTATCTTTTCCCCCACATCTCCACCAGCATTTGTTGTTTGTTGATATCTTTATGAAAGCCATTCTAACTGGGGTGAGGTGAAACCTTATTTGTGGTTTTGATTTGCATTTCCCTGATGGCTAGTGATCCTGAGCATTTTTTTCATGTGTCTATTGGCCATTTGGATTTCCTCTCTTGAAAAATCTGTTTAAGTCCACTGCCCATTTCTTAACTGGGTTGTTTGTTTTGTTGTTGTGGAGTTTCTTGATCTCTTTGTAGATTCTGGTTATTAATCCTTTATCAGTTACATAGTTTGCCAATAATTTCTCCTATTCTGTTTATATATATACATATATTTATACAAGCTTCTCAATTTGAAGTAATCCCATTTGTTAAGTTCTGCTTTGATGACCTGTGGCTCTGGGGTCTTTTCCAGGAACTCTTGGCCTGTGCCAGAGTCTTGCAAGGTTTCCCCAACATTCTCTAATAATTTGATGGTATCAGTTCATAGATTTAGGTCTTAATCCATTTTGAATGGATTTTTGTATAAGGTGTAAGGTAGGGGTCCTGCTTCATACTTCTGAATGTGGAAATCCAGTTTTCCCAGCACCATTTGTTGAGGAGATTGTCCTTGCTTGAGGGATTGGTTTTAGCTCCTTGGTCTAATATAAGTTGGTTGTATATGCTTCAATTGATTTCTGGTGTTTCTATTCTGTTCCATTGGTCTATCCATCTATTTTTATACCAGAACTAGGCTGTTTTGATTATAACTGCCCTGTGGTATGTCTTGAAATCTGATAGTGATGGCACTGGGTTTGTTTTTGTTGCATAAGGTTGCTTCAGCTTTTTGAGCTCCCCTGTGGGATTTTTTTTAAGATTTATTTATTTGAAAGTCAGAGTTACACAGGGAGAGAAGGAGAAGCAGAGAGAGATAGAGAGAAGAAAGAGATCATCCATCCACTGGTTCACTCCTGAACTGGCTGCAATGGCTGGAGCTGAGCTTATCTGAAGCCAGGAGCCAGGAGCTTCCTCCAGGTCTTCCCAAACACGTGCAGTGGCCCAAGGACCTGGACCACCTTACACTGCCTTCCCAGGCCACAGCAGAGAGCTGGACTGGAGTGGAGCAGCTGGGGCTCAAACCAGCGCTTATATGTGGTGCCAGCACTGAAGGTGGAAGCTTTACCTGCCACGCCACAGCGCTACCCCCCAAAGCTGTTGATTTTTGTGTATTGATTATATATCTTGCTACTTAACCAAACTCTTCTATGAATTCCAATAGACTCTTATTGGAGTCTTTTGGACCCTCTATATATAGAATCATGCCATCTGCAAAGAGGAATAGTTTGACTTCTTCCTTCCCAATTTGTATCCCTTTGTTTTCTTTTTCTTAATGGCTCTGGCTAAAACTTTTAGGACTCTATTGAACAGCAATGGAGAGAGTGGGCATCCTTGTGTGATTCTGGCTCTCAGTGGGAATGCTTCCCACTTTTCTTCATTCAATAGGATGCTGGCCATGAGTTTGTCATAAATTGTCTTGATTGTGTTGAGGAATATTCTTTCTATACTGTTTGCTTAGTTTTCATCATGATAGGGTGTTTTATTTTATCAAATGCTTTCTCTATATCTATTGAGTTAATCACATGGTTTTTGTTCTTCAGATTATTAATGTGATATATCACATTGACTGGTTTGTGAATGTTGAGCTATCCTTGCAAACAACGGACAAATTCCACTTGATCTGAGTGAATGATCTTTCTGATGTGTTATTGGAATTGATTGGCTAGAATTTTATTGAGGAGTTTTGCATCCATGTTCATCAGGGAAATTGGTCTGTAATTCTTTTTCTCTGTTGTATCTTTTTCAGTTTTATTAATTAAGGTGATGCTGGCTTCATAGAAAGAATTTTGGGAGGATTCCCTCCCTCCAAGTTGTTTTGAGTAGCTTGAGAAGCATTGGATTTAGTTCTTTAAATGCCTGGTAAAATTCAGCAGTGAAGCCATGTAGTCCTTGGATTTTCTTTATTGGGAAAGTCTTTATTATAGATTCATTTTCTGGTTTGGTTATGGGTCTGTTTAGGTTTTCTGTGTTTTCATGGCTCAATTTATGTAAGTTGTGTGTGTCCAGGAAGGTATCCATTTCTTCTAGTTTTCCCAGTTTGTTGGCATACAGCTCTTTGTAGTAATTTCTGATGACTCTTTATTTCTGTGGTGTCTATTGTTATATTTCCTTCTTAATCTCTAATATTATTAATTTGGGTCTTCTCTCTCCTTTTTTTGGTTAGTTGGACCAATGGTGTGTCAATTTTGTTTATTTTTTCAAAGAACCAGCTCCTGGTTTTGTTGATCTTTTGTATTTTTTTTTGCTTCAATTCTGTTTATTTCTTCTCTAATCTTTAGTATTTCTTTCCTCCTGCTTGATTTGGGCTTGATTTGCTGCTGTTTTTCTAAATCCTTGAGGTACATGGAGAGTTCATTTGTTTGGTTCCTTTGCAGCTTCTTGATGTAGGCACCAATTGCTATAAACTTTCCTCTTAACACTGCTTTTGCTGTGTCCCACAGGTTTTGATAGGTTGTGTTATCACTTTCATTTGTTTCTAGAAATCTTTTGATTTCTCTTTTAATTTCTTCGATGACCCACTGTTCATTCAGGATCATGTTGTCCATTCTGCATATGTTTGCATATGGTGTAGAGATTCGTGGGTTGTTGATTTCGAGTTTCACTGCACTATGGTCTGAGAAGCTGCATGGTATAGTTTCAATTTTTTTGAACTTGTTGAGGCTCCCTTTATGGCCTAGCATATGGTCAATCCTAGAGAATGTTCCATGTACTGGGGAGAAATACGTGAACTCTGGCTGTGGGGTGGAAGGTTCTGAAGATACCTATTAGCTCTATTTGGTCTATAGCATCAATTAGCTCTGTTGTTTCCTTGTTGATTTTCTGTCTGGTTGATCTGTCCATTGGTGAGAGTGGGGTGTTGATGTCCCCTGTTCCTATTGTATTTGAATCTATATCTCCCTTTAAATCCTTTAGTAATTCTTTCAAGTAGCCAGGCGCCCTGTAATTAGGTGCATATACATTTATAATAGTAATGTCTTCCTGTTGGATAGATCCTTTAATCATTATATAGTGCCCTTCTCTGTCTCTTTTAATAGTTTTTATGTTAAAGTCTATTTTGTCTGATATAGGATGGCCACACCAGCTCTTTTTTGATTTCTGTTAGCTTGGAGTATCTTTTTCCATCCTTTCACTTTCAGTCTGCGTGCATCTTTGCTGATAATGTGTGTCTCCTGAAGGCAGCATATAGATGGATTCTCTTTCTTGATCCAATCAGCTAGTCTGTGTCTCTTGGTAGTAGAATTAAGACCATTCACATTCAGTGTGATTACTGTTAAGTACTGTCTTTTCCCATTCATGTTTCCTGAAATGAGCTGTTTATGTATTTTGAAATTTGTTTTTAGCTTACTCTACATTCGCTTTTTTTTGTAGTGAAGCTCTTTTTTTATATTTCTGTGTGCAGCACGTCTTTGAGCAAGTGTTGTAGGGTTGGACACGTGGATACAAATCTTTCAGTTTCTGTTTGTCTTGGAAGATCTTTATTTCCCCTTCATTCATAAATGATAGCTTTGCAGGGTATGGTATTCTAGGTTGGCATTGTTTGTTTTTTTAAAACTTGAAATATATCATGCCATTGTCTCCTTGCCCTTAGTGTTTGCAATGAGAAGTCTGGGGTAAGTCTGATTAACTTACCCCTGAATATGATTTGTTGTTTCTCTCTGGCACATTTTAGGATTTGTTCTTTGTGTATCACTGAGCTGAGTGTTACCACAATGTGTCGTAGTGAATTTCTCTTCTGGTCTATCCTGTTGGGACTCCTGGTATCTTTGAATTTGCCTGTTATTATCCAGCTGCCTTTGTTTGAAGTTTTCTGATATTATTTCATTGAAAACACCTTCCAATCCATTCTCTCTTTCCACCCCCTCAGGGACTCCTATTATCCGAACATTATACTGCTTGATTGAATCTTGTAGGTCTCCGACTGTATTTTTTAATTTTTTAATTTCTTCTTCCTGCGTTTGAACTGACTGTATTATTTCTGGAAGTTTGTCTTCAAATTCTGATATTCGGTCTTCTATTTCATCTGTTCGATTTCCGAGGGATTCCACAGTGTTTTTTCATATGGTTAATCGAGTTTTTCATTTTCAGTACTTCATTCTGGCATTTCTTTAGGATCTCTAATTCTTGGGCTTGTTTTTCGTTCAGCTCTTGAAACTGTTTCTCATTATTTCTAAGTAATCCGATTTTTAATTTTCTGAATTGTTTTTCTGGCATGGTTTCAAATTCTTCTTCTTCAGCCTCTGTTATGGTTGGTTTAGCCTGCTCCATTGGCGAGTTTATATGTTCTTCTATATTCTTATTGTGGGTTTTTCCTTTGTTTTTCAGCATTCCATCTGGCTTGTTTTTCAGGTTGATTTCCCTCTGCTATAGGCTGCTGTGGGTCTGTGCCAATATCCGGTGTAAGCAGGTTGCTCTACCTTCTATAGTTTGTTTATTTTTTACTTATTTATTTATTTATGTATTTATTTTTTGTAACTTGAGTGGGCTGGTGTCAGGGCTTTGAGGTGCGAATCTCCACCCCTTGGAGGCCGGTTTCCCTGTTCCTTTGTTGGCCCTTACGTGTCTGTGCCTGGGTTCCTTGGTCAGCCACTCTCTCTCACTGTGCCTCCTGCATAAGGAGTGCTGAGTAGCTCCAGACCACCTTTGGACTCTGCCCCTGCTGCTTCCTCCTTCAGAGCAGAGGCCAGCCTCCTTTACACCTGAATGTAAACAAACAGGATGGCTGCTCTCTGCCCGCTGCAGCTCTGATTGTGGGGAGGGCGGAGGCTCTGAAGGATCCTGGCATTTTAAACAAACTATAGAAGGTAGAGCAGCCTGCTTACACCGGATATTGGCACAGACCCACAGCAGCCTCCTCCCCCTGGATTCCTCCCCCTGGATCGTGCCCTCTTCCCCCGGGCGCTATTCAATTTTTTTTTTTTCTGGTAACTTGAGTAGGTTGATGTCAGGGCTTTGAGCTGCCCTTCCTCGCTGCGCCCCCTGCACAAGGAGTGTCCTTTCACTCCACTCCGCTTCCGAAGGTTCCTCCTCCTTTGTAGTGCGGAGGCAGAGGCAGTTCACTTTTAAGCCCGAATGTAAACAAACAAGATGGCTGCTTTCCACCCCCTGCAGCTCCGATTTGGGGGAGGGTGGAGGCACCAAGTTATCCTGGTGTGTTCAGTCCCTCAATTTGTCCCCCTGGATCGTGCACTTTTTCAGCAGGCGCTACTCACTCTGTTCTGTTTTCGATTTCCTCCCCCTCTCAGTCATGTGTGTCTCACTGTCCATCCCAGGGTGGGTTGGAGGAGGGGCTGCAGCGGTGCCGGGTGCCCTGTCTCACCTCGGCTTCCAGTGTTAGTGCGTAGACTCCCCTGCTGGTGTCCTGTGCTTCAGGTGTCTGCGTCCTCCTCGCAGGTCCACCCTGTCTCCCCAGTTCCAGAAGAGTTTCTTCTGCAGTATATTCTCTCTGCCCTTTCCCCAAAACTACAAATTCTCACCACTCCTTGAACCTTCCCTTTCCAGACCATTGGTGTGCTCCCTCCCTATTCCGCCATCTTGCCTCTCTACATTCCTTTTTCTTCTATGATTTTATTGATTTTGGTCTTTTCTCTTCTTTTAGTAGGTAGTTGGGCCAATGATGTGTCAATTTTATTTATTTTTCATAAAACCAGCTCCTCATTTTTTGTTTGTTTTTGTTTTTATTTTTTATTTTTATTATTTTTTTGACAGAGTGGACAGTGAGAGAGACAGAGAGAAAGGTCTTCCTTTGCCATTGGTTCACCCTCCAATGGCTGCCGCAGCTGGCGCACTGTGGCTGGCGCACCGTGCTGATCCGAAGGCAGGAGCCAGGTGCTTCTCCTGGTCTCCCATGGGGTGCAGGGCCCAAGGACTTGGGCCAGCCTCCACTGCACTCCCGGGCTACAGCAGAGAGCTGGCCTGGAAGAGGTGCAACTGGGACAGAATCCAGTGCCCCGACCGGGACTAGAACCCGGTGTTCCGGCGCCACAAGGCGGAGGATTAGCCTACTGAGCCACAGCGCTGGCCCAAGCTCCTCATTTTGATGATCTTTTGTAATGTTTATTTGGATTCAGTTCTGTTGATTTCTTCTCTAATTTTAATTATTTCTCATCTCCTTCTAGTTTTGAGTCTGGTTTGCTGCAGTTTTTCTAGGTCCTTGAGATGCTTTAATTGCTCATTTGTTTGGTCCCTCTCCAATTTCTTGATGTAGGCACCTATTGCTATAAACTTTCCTCTTAGCACTGCTTTTGCTGTATCCCATACGTTTTGATATGTTGTGTTGTTATCCTCATTTACTTCCAGAAAGTTTTTGATTTCTCTTTTGATTTCTTCTATGACCCACTGTTCATTCAGGAGCATGTTGTTCCATCTCCATGTGTTTGCGTATGCTCTAGGGATTCCTGAGTTGCTAATTTCCAGCTTCATTCCACGGTTGTCTGAGAAGATGCATGATATGATTTTGACTCTTTTGAATTTGCTGAGACTTGTTTTATGGCCTAGAATTTGGTGAGTCCTAGAGAAGGTTCCATGCACCGCTGAGAAGAATGTGTATTCTTTAAGTGTAGGATGAAAAGTTCTGTAGATATCTGTTAGATCCATTTGGGCTATAGTGTCGTTTAAATCTACTGTTTCCTTGTTGATCTTCTGTCCGGTTGATCTTCTATTTCTGAAAGTGGAGTGTTGAAGTCCCCCAATACTATTGTATTGGAGTCTAAGTCTCCCTTTAAGTCCCTTAACATATCCTTTAAATAAACTGGTGCCCTGTAATTAGGTGCATATACATTTATAATAGTTACATCTTCCTGTTGAATTGATCCCTTAATCATTATATAATGCCCCTCTTTGTCTCTCTTAACATTTTTTGTGTTAAAGTTTATTTTGATATTAAGATGGCTACACCAGCTCTTTTTTGGTTTCTGTTGGCATGGAGTATATTTTTCCAACCTTTCACTTTCAGTCTGTCTGCATCTTTGTTGGAAAGATGTGTTTCTTGTGAGCAGCAAATAGATCGGTTTTGTTTTTTAATCCATTCAGCCAGTCTGTGTGTTTTAACTGGAGAGTTGAGGCCATTTACATTCAATGTGACTATTGATAAGTAGTGACTTTGCTCTGCCATTTTTCAATAAGCTAATCCAAAGATATTTTCTAATATATGCTTTGAACTTCCTGTGATCTTTTACTGAGAGATTTTCTTCCTTTACCTTCTTTCGTATTGATGGCCATGTTTCTGTGTGTAAAAACACATCTTTAAGCATCTTTTGCAGGGTTGGATGAGTGGTGACAAATTCTTTCAATTTCTGTTTGCTATGAAAGGTCTTTATTTCACCTTCATTCACAAATGAAAGCTTTGCAGGATATAATATTCTGGGATGGCAGTTGTTTTCTCTTAGAACTTAGGCTATATCTCACCATTCCCTCCTAGCCTGTAGGGTTTCTGATAAGAAGTCTGCTGTGAGTCTGATTGGAGAGCCTCTGAGAATAATCTGAGGTTTCTCTCTTGAACATTTTAGAATCTTTTCTTTATGTTTCACTGTGGTGAGTTTGATTACAACGTGTCGTGAGGATCTCTTTTGGTCATGTTTATTGGGGGTTCTATGTGCATCCTGTACTTGATGTCTCTTTCCTTCTCCAAACCCAGGAAGTTTTCTGCTAGTATCTCACTAAAAAGGCCTTCTAATCCTTTCTCTCTCTCCATGCCTTCAGGAACTCCTAGAACCCAAATGTTCGTTTTTTTAATAGTATCCTATAGATTCCCAACAATATTTTTTAGACTTATAATTTCCTCTTCTTTTCTTTGGTTTGACTGTATACTTTCCTGTGCTCTGTTTTCTAAGTCTGATATTCTCTCTTCTGCCTCACTGGTTCTGTTTTTCAGGCTCTCAAATGTGTTTTCCATTTGTTCTATTGAATTCTTCATTTCATTTTGACTTCTCTTCAATATCTCAATTTCATGTTCTACTAAATTCCTCATTTTGTTTTGATTCTTCCTTTAGATTTCATTTTCATGCGCTGGTGCCGTGGCTCACTTGGCTAATACTCTGCCTGTGGTACCGGCATCCTGGGTTCTAGTCCTGTTTGGGGCGCCGGTTACTAGTCCCAGTTGCTCCTCTTCCAATCCAGCTCTCTGCTGCGGCCCGGGAGGGCAGCGGAGGATGGCCCAAGTGCTTGGGCCCCTGCACCTGCACAGAAGACTGGGAAGAAGCACCTGGCTTCTGGCTTCAGATTGGCGTAGCACCGGCCTCAGTGGCCATTAGGGGAGTGAACCAACAGAAGGAAGACCTTTCTCTCTGTCTTTCTTTCACTGTCTATAACTCTCTCTCTGTCTTTCTCTTTCACTAACTCTACATGTCAAAAAAAAAAAAAAAGATCTTATTTTCACAAGAGAGACTTTCTGTCCTGTCCTTATGGATTTCTGTAGTTCATGCATTTGTTTTTGATAACTTTTAATGTTCTTATCATAAATTTTTTGAATTCCATATCTTGGATTTCTTCTATCTCATCATCTTCATAATTTTGTATTGGAGTATCTGTTCATTTGGGAGCATCATAATGTCTTCCTTGTTTCCTCAGTTTTTGCATTTGTTGTTTTGCATTGTGGAGATATTCTTTGGTTTCTTCTTCTTTTTTTTTTTCACTGTGGTGACTTTTCTCATTATACTATGACTCTAGATTAAGTGGACTGTCTGCTTTTGGTGAATCTCTAGAGGCTTGTGGTGGGTGTGGCCAGAGATCTCTGTTCAGTTCTTCAGGGTTAAGGGTGTGCCAAAGGTGACACACCCAAGTTTGGTGTGGTAAATCTTCTCTCTCTTTTTTTTTTTATTTAGAAGGGAAGTAATTCTCCTCAGCTGAGCTCTTTTCCTTGATGGCAATCAGTGCCTGAGTGCTAGTCCCAGTGGGTATAATATTTGTCTGCTCTGTCCCGAGGACCACACAAAAGATCTGTGCAGTCCTCAGTGTAAGCTCAGATTCCCCTGCAATGTCTTTCACCGTGTAGCCAAGGCTACCGAGTTGTGGTGTCTCACACCGAGACTACTCACGTCTCAGCCACACCGTGAGTTCTCCCACACACTCTCAATTTTTTCACAGTCCCGGTTCATAAGCTCCACACATTCTCTAGGTCTTAGTCTCCTGTTATTACTCCCAACCAGAGTCAAGTTTTTCTGTTTGGTTGAGGGCGGGCGCAGCCCCGAGCTGGTATAGCTGTTACGTATGTCCAAAATGGCGCCTGCTCTATTGTCTCACATGCCTTTGTAAGGTTTGTGGAGAGAGAGAATCATGTCCGTACCGTCCCTTTTGCTTTTTTCTCTCCTCTAGTTAGGCTGGTGTACTTTCCTCCACAGGGCTTCAAGCCTCGTTCCCTCCAGGCTCTTCCTGCTGCTTTTCCGCCAGTGTCTCGGGCTACTGCTGTTTCACCTCATCTCTCTTTCCGGTGCTGGTGCAGAGGAGAAGATTCTTGGCAGCTGGGCTCCCGAGCCTTAGGCGCCCGTGTTCTCCACATAGATCCACCATGTCCCTCTAATTCCAGAAGAGTTCCCTCTGCAGTTTCTCCCCTAACTCTTCCCTGAGACTTCGCTATCTCCACTTTTATTAAACTATCTTTTCCTGGACTATCAGTGAGCTCCCTCCGTATTCTGCCATCTTGGAGCCCCAGAACCATATAGTTTTCATTATTCTGTTATACATATTGGAGAAAAGGGAAGTGCTAATGATTTTCTTTACATTTGTGAGAAAAGTTAAAATACTGCTTAGAAATTCAGAGATGCCAATTAGAACATTTCTTACCAGGTCAAACCTTATCAGTACAACCATCAGAATTACAGATTGCTTTTGGAGATTATTTTCATAGGGTAAGGCAACACTTTCTAATGCCTTTGGAATCTCATAAGACTTTTTGATTCAAATATGAATTCTTTGAACAGAGAATGGATTTCTCTTTCACAAAGAAAAAAGAGATTCTAGTATCAGCTATGGATATTCAGTCTCCAAGTTGCTGAGGAGAACAAATGGTTAGTAGTGGGAGTTTTTTTTTTAAATTATTTATTTATCTGAAAGTCAGAGTTACAGAGTGAAAGAGGGAAAGAGAGAGAGAGAGAGCGATCTTTCTTTCTTTCTTTCTTTTTTTTTAACTTTTATTTAATGAATATAAATTTCCAGTGTACAGCTTATGGATTACAATGGCTTCCCCCTCCCATAGCTTCCCTCCCACCCACAACCCTCCCCTCTCCCGCTCACTCTCCCCTTCCATTCACATCAAGATTCATTTTCAATTCTCTTTATATACAGAAGATCAATTTAGTATAAAGATTTCAACAGTTTGCACCCACATAGAAACACAAACTGAAACATACTGTTTGAGTACTAGTTATAGCATTAAATCAAAATGTACAGCACATTAAGGACAGAGATCCCACATGAGGAGCAAGTGCACAGTGGCTCCTGTTGTTGACCCAACAAATTGACACTCTAGTTTATGGCGCCAGTAACCACCCTAGGCTCTAGTCATGAGTTGCCAAGGCTATGGAAGCCTTCCAAGTTCGCCGACTCTGATCATATTTAGACAAGGTCATAAAAGACAGGGTGAGGATAGTAACCAATGATCTTAAGAGTGGCATTTACCAGGTTTGAACAATTATACAGCATTAAGTGGGGAAGAGGACCATCAGTACACACAGGTTGGGAGTAGAGCCATTGGTGGTAGAGTAGAGGTTATGATTACTAAGGAATGAGGGCCAAGTGTGCTAGACAGGGTCTAGAACAAAGGACAGAGTCATTATTAGAGGAGCTAAGAAAGGTGCTGTCTAAGCTACAATTAAGTTTTCTGATTTAGAGGCAAATAGAACCTGACAGAAGGGGCTTGATAATAATCTGCTGGGCTTTAGGCCTTGTAAGTTCAGAGGCCCAGACCTATCTATCTCTTCACATGGGGTATATCCTAAGGGAGGTGTGAACCTCCTTGGGGAAGGCACTCTGTTGACTTTCATTACTTGGCTGGCCTGGGAGGAGAGCTGGCCAGGTAAAGGCAGGTGGCATCTCTAACAAGAAATTTACAGTTCTGCCTGCAATGTTACTGACCCCACTTGACCACACCCTCAGCTGCAGTGGTCACTTTGGAAGTTGGGCTGAGTGAAGGGCTTTTCAGCTTAGAGCCAATAAGATCTGTGGCTCTGACCTGGGCATCCTTCGACTCCGGGGCAGGTCCATTTCCAGTGATCCAACTCTTGGCAGAGCTGCCAGGGCTCTTCACAAGCTGACTTCTGCTGAAGCCCAGGCTTACCACATTGAAAGCCACTGCAGTGGACTGGCCTGTTGGGTCTCCTTGAGGGCAGATCACTGTACAGATCAGCCATTAATAGGCCTGCCACCCATTGCTTCTGATGCCCAGCTTTCTTTTCCTCCTGGTTTGTGTTAAAGCAGACCAGAGGATGCAAGTCAAGGGAGTGCCCAAGTCCCATCTCTAATCTTCGGTGGCCTGAACTATAAGTCTATAGTCACAGGCATGTTCTGTAGTAGTTTTTCTAAGGTAGACAATGCCCATGAGGAAAATTATATTCTCCCTTAAAAACTTTCTTTCCCTATTGGTCTGAAAGGGAGGTTTTTTCTACTTACTGTATACTTCGCTGATGGTGAAGTGAATCTAGCTATGAGATTATTATTTAAGTTCTTATTTTGGCTATGCTATTACAGAAAAATGTTAGCCATCTCTTTTATAAGGTCTAAAGATTAAATTGTGCATCCTATAGATTCCTTCATAATAGAATTAGTTTCCTACCTTGAAGAGAATAGAGAAATGAAAGAACAAGTTTGGCTTAGAATAGAGAAATGAGGGAGCAAGTCCTAGATCGCTTGCTGACAATAGCAATATTACATGAGTACTTAGCAAACTGTTTCAACCATTAGATAACAACTTAAGAAAGTATTTACCAGAAGGTCCAATGCCTTCTATAAATTTTAAGAATCATGTATTTGGAAATACCTCTTAAATATCTAACATGGTGTAGTTTGTTTACCCAGTAAACTTAAGCACAACCATCTAAAATGTTTTTAGTTTCTTTCTACCAACAAGTCTAAAACATATGATACACAGATTCAGGTCACACAAATTAAAATGTATCTTTAAATAGATTTTAGCAGCTTAAATTTATGGACAATCTTATCTATAAGCCATTTAAAATAAAACTCTTAAGAAAATTTCCCCATGTGGACATACAATATGTACACACATATAACATAGTGTAATAGACCAATATAACAATTTTAATAATAGCTTTTAAAATCTTTAACTCTTTTTGTAGATTGCCAATTGATTTGAATTGCTTTTTGTTTTTAGTAACCTCAGTTAACCATACTTTCTCTCAGTTGGTACTGTTAATACATTATTGGCTTCATCTGTTTACAGAGCCATCCCAAAGTACTGAATACAATAGAAGTGGCTAGAAAAAGTCCATAGGAATCTATAGAAGGACAGCTAAACACAGAACCAACAACACTTTAGTTTTATGAGCAGCAAATCATATATAACTATGGATGACAAAAGACTTTAAGTTGCCATGTTTAAAATTATAAACTCATCAACCAACAAGAGGCACTTGCTTACTTCACAGTATTTTTGAAAGCACCTGTAGGATTTTACAAGTATTTAACCTTTTAGGCCTCCGGGGCTTTCTCATTAAGATAACTATCATGTCTAGTAACACAAAATCATTAAGCCTTCTTGGCATTCTTGACAGGCATTCAAAAAATCAAAGTTTCAAACAATCTGGACTCTAAAATTTCCAGTAATCCTGGACTTTGGTTTTTCCAGTTTGGGCCTAACTGAAAAAAATTAAGGACCTATGTCTCTCATCTTATAGAGACTCCAACTAATCAGGCTATTTGGATTATATTAGAAGTTCTGTCAAGATGTGATGTGGTACCAAACTTTGTTTCTATAATGGAAAATGCTATTAATACAAATGTTTTAGAATTAAAAAGTCTAATGATTTTGAGAGAGCGATCTTTCATCCACTGGTTCACTGCCCGATGGCCACAATGGCTGGTGCTGGGCCAGGCAGAAGCCATGAACCAGGAACTTCTTCCAGGCGTCACACATGGGTACAGGGGCCCAAGTACTTGTGCTATCTTCCACTGTTTTTCACAGGTCATTAGCAGAGAGCTGGATCAGAAGTGGTGTTGCTGTTACATGAACATTCATATGGAATGCTGGCATTGCAGTGGTGGCTTTATCCACTACCCCATATTGCTGGCTAGTGGAGCTTTCTTAATATAATACCTCATCAATTCAGGTTATTTGCATAATGTATAATATGGAATTGCGTATCTTTTTTTATAGCTCCTAGGAAAAAGAGCATCTCTTTCATCTCTTCCTAGACTTTTTTGGTTTAATTATAATGACTTTCATTGTTAAGGCCTAATTCTCAAATTACATTAACTATTTGTAAGCAGCCCTGTAGAGCATAAATTTATTAGCATAGTAAATAAAGGAAGGAAATACAGTTTGTCTTCTCTATTATTAAATGCCTTGTTTACTTTCAATTTCCTCCCAAAAAGACCCTGAAAGTTGAGAGAAGATAACTGATCTGTCTTTGTGCTTGAAGTTTGAGTTAAGTGCACTAGGTTTAATAGAATTTCAGAGTAAATAAGCATTTTATGAGGCTCAACATTTGTCCACACTGGGAAATAGCTACACAATAATACATAAATACACACTGTATTTACTGTTTTATTATCCTGAATAGATATACTATTTAGGCTATATCTGGAATGTTGAGTAGCTATTACATAGTATCATTTTCTATGAACTGCATAGATTAAAAATCTTTTGCATCAAGTGGGGTCGGCATTGCGGCATAGCAGGTAAAGCTGCTGCTTGTGATGCCAGCATTTCCTGGCTGCTGTTTCAGTTTCCTACTAATGGCCTGTGAAAAGCAGTGGAGGATTGCTGAAGTGTTTTGACCCCTGTAACCTACATGGAGCCTGGATTAAGCGCCTAGCTCCTGGCTTTGCAGCCATCTGAGAATGAACCAGTTGATGGAAGGACTGTGTCTTTGTCTCTCCCTGTCTTTAACTCTTTCAAAATAAATAAATAAATGTTTAAACTTTTTTTGCATCAAAATAAGCTTGTCTTTTAATTCTCTTTTTCCATGAACTGTTTGTTCTAAGTATCTCCATATCTGCTAAGAACAAGGTTGCTGAAGAATAGAAAAATGGCCCTGCCCTAAAGAGCTGTATTGTCTCATGAAAAATATTGGCGACTCAGGCAAAATAATACATATTGACGTACCTCTTTTTTTTAAATTTTATTTTGCTTGAGTGGGAGGGATGAGGGGTAGAGAGAGAGAGAGAGAGAGAGAGAGCTAGAGAAACAAAAAGAGCACTCTGTCTCCTAGTTCTTGTCCCAAATGCCTGCAGTAGCCAGGGCTGTGCTGGGACTGAAGTTAGCAGCTGGGATAGTAATCTAGGTCTCCTGCATGGGTGACTAGAACCCAATTAAGCTATCACTGCTGCTTCCCTGTGTTCACACTTGCAGGAAGCTGGGGTTAGTTGCCAAGGCTAGGAATTTATCCCATATACTCCTGTGTAAGATGCTGGCACCCCAATTGTATTGCTAAGCTAAATACTCACTACTGAAAGCACTCTTTCAAATGTCAACTATATCGGGCTGGGCATTGTGGCAGTGAGTTAAGCTACCACCTGCGATGCTGGCATCCTATATGGCTGCCAGTTCAAGTCACTCCTGGTTCCAGCTCCCTAGTCTTGAGCCTGGGAAAGTAGTGGAGGATTACTTGAGAGCTTGGTGGCCCTTGTACCAATGTAGGAGACCTGGATGAAGCTCCTGCTCCTGGCTTGTGCCTGGTCCAGGCCCAGCTGTTGAGGTCATTTGGGGAGTGAACCAGCTGTTGAAAAATCTCACTGTGTCTTTCCCTCTCTCTGTATCTCTGCCTTTAAATTAAATAAAACAAGCTTTAAAAAAGTTACCTATAATATAAATGAAGCTTGCATTATTCTGTCTTACTGATCTTTCTCAAGAAAAATAGGATTTAAGTGATGGAAAAATGTAGGAAACAACACCAGAGGGCACTGTAGTACCATTTTGAAAACTGAAGGCTAAGTTATTTGAAGGGATAGTGAATGTTTCTTACAATTGCATGTTTTCCTTGTCAGAAGAATATATGGTGGTATTGTTGTACTGCACTGTAAATTCAAATATTGTTTTATTAAATGATATTTGTAAAAGTTTGCAATAATTTCAGGCTAAAAATCACTTTAAGAAATAGACCTCTATATCTTAATGTGTTAGAGAATAAATTGTTTTTGTGAAAATTTAACAATCTTTAATACCCTGAATGGTATTAAAAAAATGTTCTTGCAAAAAATTTTCAATGTTTGGGTCAGAGTATTGGAGGAAAGGAAGAAATGATTCTGGAGAAATTCTTTAGAATAAGAGAAAGTAGATCTTCCATCTAACCTGTAAAATAGCATGTCTCTTTCTCTCCGCTACCCCTGTCCTTAGGAGGGATCAAGTTCCCTTCCAAAGGGATCAAGTTCCAAGTTTTGTTTCATAACTCTCTGGAAATGTTGGAACTTGTGTTGCCCCAGATCTTTGGAAATCAATGATCTTCAAGTGAAGAATACATGTGTAGCACTGAAGAAAAGTAGCCAGCAGTTGGTAGTTCATGGACTTTCTGCTGTCTTTAAAGTGTAGATCTTACATGCAAGATTTCTACAAACTGTCACTTGCATAATTAGTCATTTTTGTTGTCTCTGGCATATTACAAAGTTTCAGTAATCCTCAATTTGAGAGAGAAATACTTTTGTAACTTTGGCATTAGGTGTACATTTTGAAGACTTACACAATAATTTTCCAGGATTTTCATGGATATAAAAAAGTCCCTCTGATGCTAAAAGAAGGATCATGGTTAAGCCTTAAACCCCATTCACTTCACTCTGGGGTTTCACTGGCTTTTTTTTTTTAAAGTGTTTATTTAATTAATGCATTTTTTTCATAGATACAACTTTAGGAATATAGTGGTTCTTTCCCCCATACCCACCCTCCCACCCCACCTCCCATCCCACCTCCCTCTCCCTCTCCCTCGCCCATCTCCTTCTTCATTATGGTTCATTTTTACTCTGATTTTATATACAGAGGACCAACTCCATGTAAAGCATAGATTTCAACAGTTTGCACCCACACTCACCACATATAGAGTACAGGTTGAGAACAAGATTTGCAGTCGATTCTCACAGTACAACTCATTAAGGACGGAGGTCTTACATAGGGAGTAAGTGCACAGTGACTTCTGTTGTTCCTTTAACAATTAACACTCTTATTTACGACATCAGTGATCATTCGAGGCTCTTGCCATGGGCTGCCAAGGCTATGGAATGTCTTTTTTGACTATAGACTCCATCGTTATTTGGATACCACCATAAGCAAAGCAAAGTGGATATTCTCTCCTCCCTTCAGAGAAGAGTACATCCTTCTTTGATGGCTCTTTCTTTCCACCGAGGTCTGACAGAGATCCTCTGTGTTGGATATATTTTGCCATAGAGTCTTGGCTTTGCATGCCTGAGGTGCTTTCACAGGTCTTTCAGCCAGACCAGGAAGCCTTAAGGGTTGATTCTGAGGTCGGAGTGTTATTTACAGGGAATGTCATTCTAGGAGTCTGCTATGGTGGACTGCTTCCCATATTGGACTTTCCTTCCTTTTTAATTCTATTATTATTACCAGGCACCTGATGTTTTTTATATGATCACTTTTACACTTAAACCTATCTTTATGATGACTTTAACAATTTGTGTGTGAGTATGTGTGTGTCCTTCTTTTAAAAATGTCATTGCCAGATGGAAATTCCAATTACCCTGATTTGATCATTACACATTGCATATTTGCATCAAATTATCACACTGTATTACATATATATAATATAAAAATTTTTAGATATTACTATCATAGCTCTATTTTATTTTTTTTAACTTTTATTTAATGAATATAAATTTCCGAAGTACAGTTTATGGATTACAATGGCTTTTTCTCCCCCATAACTTCCCTCCCACCCTCACCCCTCCCATTCCCCGCTCCCTCTCCCATTCCATTCACATCAAGATCCATTTTCAATTATCTTTAAATACAGAACATCAATTTAGTATATATTAAGTAAAGATTGCATCAGTTTGCACCCACACAGAACACAAAGTGTAAAATAGTGTTTTATAGTTATAGCATTAATTCACATTGAGCAACACATTAAGGACAGAGATCCTATATGAGGAATAAGTGAATAAGTGCACAGTGACTCCTGTTGTTGATTTAACAATTTGACACTCTTCTTTATGTCGTCAGTAATCTCCCTAGGCTCTAGTCATGAGTTGCCAAGGCTATGGAAGCCTTTTGAGTTCGCCGACTTCGATCTTATTTAGACAAGGTGGTAGTCAAAGTGGAAGTTCTCTTCTCCTTTCAGAGAAAGGTACCTCCTTCTTTGATGGCCCATTCTTTCTACTGGGATCTCACTTGCAGAGATCTTTCATTTACTTTTTTTTTTTCCAGAGTGTCTTGGCTTTCCATGCCTAAAATACTCTCATGGGCTCTTCAGCCAGATCCAAATGCCTTAAGGGCTGATTCTGAGGCCAGAGTGCTGTTTAGGACATCTGCCATTCTATGAGTCTGCTGTGTATCCCGCTTCCCATGTGGGATCGTTCTCTCCCTTTTTGATTCTATCAGTTAGTATTAGCAGACACTAGTCTTGTTTATGTGATCCCTTTCACTATTAGACTTATCAGTGTGATCAATTGTGAACTGAAATTGATCACTTGGACTAGTGAGATGGCATTGATACATGCCACCTTGATGGGATTGTATTGGAATCCCCTGGCATGTTTCTAACTCCACCATTTGGGGCAAGTCAGCTTGAGCATGTTCCAGATTGTACATCTCCTCCCTCTCTTATTCCCACTGTTATATTTAACAGGGATCACTTTTCAGTTAAAATTTAAACACCTAAGAATAATTGTGTGTTAATTACAGAGTTCAACCAATAGTATTAAGTAGAACAAAAAAATACTAAAAGGGAGAAAGTATTAAATTGTACATCAATGGTCGGGACAAGGGCTGATCAAGTCACTGTTTCTCATGGTGTCCATTTCACTTCAACAGGTTTCCTTTTTTGTGGTTTGTTAGTTGTCACTGATCAGGGAGAACATATGATATTTGTCCCTTTGGGACTGGCTTATTTCACTCAGCTTGATGTTTTCCAGATTTCTCCATTTTGTTGCAAATGACTGGATTTCATTTTTTTTTTTTACTGCTGTATAGTATTCTATAGAGTACATGTCCCATAATTTCTTTATCCAGTCTACTGTTGGTGGGCATTTGGGTTGATTCCATATCTTAGCTATTGTGAATTGAGCTGCAATAAACATTAAGGTGCAGACGGCTTTTTTGTTTGCCAATTTAATTTCTTTTGGGTAAATGTCAAGGAGTGGAATGGCTGGGTAGTGTGGTAGGGCTATTTTCAGGTTTCTGAGGAATTTCCAAACTGTCTTCCATAGTGGCTTTACCAGTTTACATTCCCACCAACAGTGGATTAGTGTCCCTTTTTACCCACATCCTAACCAGCATCTGTTATTAGTTAATTTCTGTATTTAAGCCATTCTAGCTGGGGTGAGGTGAAACCTCATTGTGGTTTTGATTTGCATTTCTCTGATTGCTAGTAATCCTGAACATTTTTTCATGTGCCTGTTGGTCATTTGGATTTCCTCTTTTGAAAAATGTCTATTGAGGTCCTTGGCCCATCTCTTATGTGGGTTGTTTGTTTTGTTGTTGTGGAGTTTCTTGATCTCTTTGTAGATTCTGGTTATTAACCCTTTATCAGTTGCGTAGTTTGCAAATATTTTTCCCATTCTGTTGGTTTCCTCTTCACTTTCCTGACTGTCTCTTTTGCAGTACAGAAACTTCTCAATTTGATGCAATCCCAAATGTTAATTTTGGCCTTGACTGCCTGTGCATCCAGGGTCTTTTCCAAGAAGTCTTTGCTGGTACCTATATCTTGCAGTGTTTCTCCAATGTTTTCTAATAATTTGATGGTGTCGGGTCATAGATTTAGATCTTTAATCCATGTTGAGTGGATTTTTGTGTAAGGTGAAAGGTAGGGGTCTTGCTTCATGCTTCTGCACGTGGAAATCCAGTTTTCCCAGCACCATTTATTGAATAGACTGTCCTTGCTCCAGGGATTGGTTTTAGATCCTTGATCAAATATAAGTTGGCTGTAGATGTTTGGATTGATTTTTGGTGTTTCTATTCTGTTCCATTGGTCTATCCATCTGTTTCTGTACCAGTATCATGCTGTTTTGATAACAACTGCCCTGTAGTATGTCCTGAAATCTGCTATTGTGATGCCTCCGGCTTTGTTTTTGTTGTATAAGATTGCTTTAGCTATTCAAGGTCTCCTGTGCCTCCATATGAATTTCAGCATAATTTTTTCCAGATCTGAGAAGAATGTCTTTGGTATTTTGATATGTATTGCATTGAATCTATAAATTGCTTTTGGGAGAATGGATATTTTGATGATATTGATTCTTTCAATCCATGAGCATGGAAGATTTTTTCCATTTTTTGGTATCCTCTTTTATTTATTTCTTTAAGATTTTGTAGTTCTCATCGTAGAGATCTTTAACGTACTTGGTTAAGTTTATTCCAAGGTATTTGATTGTTTATGTGGCTATTGTGAATGGGATTGATCTTAGAAGTTCTTTCTCAGCCCTGTCATTGGGAATTTTTTTTCATAATTCTGCTCACTGAGTATTTTTTTTAAGATTTCTTTATTTTAAAGGCAGAGTTGCAGAGGCAGAGAGTGAGAGAGGGAGAGTGTTAGGTCTTCCATCTGCTGGTTCACTCCCCAAATGGCCACAACGGCCATTCTGAAGCTGGGAGCCTGGAGCTTCTTCAAGGTCTCCCATGTGGGTGCAGGGGCCCAAGGACTTGGGGCACCTTCCACTGCTTTCCTAGTTCTTAGCAGTGAGCTGGATCGGAAGTAGAGCAACCAGGACTCGAACCAGCACTCATATGGGAAGCTGGCACTGTAGGCGGCGATTTACCCACTACAGCACAGCACCAGCCCCACGTCAGTCTTTAAGGAACATTGATAATCTTTGGAAATTTTACCAAGTTGAGAGTTAGTCTTCATTAATCTAAGTTACCTACCTTATCCTTTTAAACCTTCATTATAACTCTATGCATACTATAGTTTGAAAAACTCACTTTTGTTACTTTTTTAACATAAATTTTAATCTATTAAATCTTGTAACAATAAATATATTTATCTAATAAATTACTTTATTATAAGTAATTTACTTTTTGTTATTTTTAGTTGACTATAGAAAATTGGCATCAGTTAGAGCCAGTTAAAGATCATTAAACTGTAAAACACTAAACATGATGTGTTCCAGTAATTGTCAAAGATGAAAGGGTGATTATATGTGGAGATAGAAATTTGAGAATTTAGTTTTTTTTCCTTTTCAAATTTTCATTTCCATGGATTTTGATACCTGATTACTTGTGATTATATTGAATAATGATAAAGTGGGGCTAAAAGACATTAACTGTAATTTATTTAGCAGCTTATTTAAAAAGAATCGCTTCTGGGAACATAGTAATTATATGACATTTTATAAACACATATAATATGTAGCTATATTTTTCCAGTAAGTACCTTTTTAAAAGATTATTTATTTAAATGTAGAGTTACAGAGAGGCAGAGAAAAACACAGAGAGAGAAGTCTTCCATCTGCTGGTTCACACTCTAAATGGCTGCAATGTCCATAGCTGTGCTGATCTGAAGCCAGGAGGCAGAAGCTTCTTCCAGGTCTCTCACATGGGTGCAGGGGCCCAAAGACTTGGGCCATCTTCCACTGCTTCCCCGGACATAACAGAGAGCTGGATCAGAAGCAGAGTAGCCAGGACCTGAACCAGTGCCCATATGGGATGCTGGCACTGCAGGCAGTAGCTTTATCTGCTATGCCACAGCACTGACCCCTAGTAAGTACCTTTTTATTGTGGAAAGTTTTCAACATAGACAGAAGTGGGAGAACAGTGTAATGAAACCCCATATATTCATCACCCTACCTATAACATTGTAGAATATGTTCAGTCTGGTTTTATTATCCCTTCATTTCTCCTCTCCTCTCCAGATCTAATTTTAAACAATTCCTAAACATCATGAGATTCCATTCAAAAGTATTTCATTTGCTATAGTCATTTAACATGGAAACCATTACCATATTTTATGATGACAAATTCTACATTATTTATAACTGTTATATGTTGAGGTACTAACTGTAAATATTTGTTTAAATTCATAGTTTTTCTTGATTCATCATTTTAGGTAATCAGTCGGCAGGTTCATATTCACATAGTGTTCCAAATTGCCTCTGACATCTTCAGTAGATCAGGATGGTTCGGATGCTGTTAACAAGAAGTGAACTATGTTAAGTATCATTTTCATGATAAATTTAACTAAAACTCAAAAATAATTTTTGCTTTTCCATTTCAGAATTTGGTCTAACCTTTCTTTATAGACATCCTTTCATCTTGTCATCTTCTGTTTGTGGCATATATAATAATTTACAATGCAATATAAGCTGGGGACAATTTGAGGACCCTCATTCAACCTGGACCCCAAGGTCCTTGTTGCTGAATGGTACTATGGTGATAGAGCATACCAAATGAAGGTTTAGTCTTGGAATAGTCACTGATGTTATTCCTCTATAGCCAAGGGCAAAGTTGGACACTGAAGGAGGAGTAGTTGAGTTGGGATGCTCCTGTCTGAGAATCCAAGTATTCTCCCTCCTGGATAACTCCAACATGTAGGAGCAAAGAGGGGGAAAAACCCAAGGACAAAGAATTCCTTATCCCAGACATCATTGATGGAGCTGCTGTGATATCCTGGCATCTGCAGACTGCCATGCATAAATGTTTTCTGCACTCAGGTGCTGGAAGTACACCCACCTGTGGAGGGAATATTTTGTGTTCATTCCTCACGATGTGAATCAGTCAGTGCACCTTGCAGTCTAGTCAGTAATTGCGTTCCATCCCCTTCCCTTGAGGCACTTCCTTACTTCTGTGTAGCTTGCAGGGTAGGGAGTCGTGCCCTCTCTTGTGCTTCCTGTACCCCTTTAGTGAATACATCTGGAAGTCCCATCCTCTGTCTTCCCTGTTGCCTCCTTTCCATCAGTTTAGGCAGCCAGGTAGTCTTCTCAGTGATCCAGAGGGGAAGTAGGAGGCCTACTGAGATATCTACCCCTAAGCCTGTGCTCTCCCACTGCTTACCAGGGAGATTTTTCTACCTACTAATAAAGCAATGCAGCATCTTCTGTTTGGTGGCCACTTTGCTTGTATCTGTGTGGTTATGTTCCATGACTGAGAACTTTAGAGGAAAGGTGTTATGGTAGAGGAGCTATGAGCACCAGGGTCTAAGGCCAAATACCTCAACCCATTCTTAAGAAATATTCTATGTGGGAATACTGAGATTGTGGAAGATACTATAAGAGCTTCTGCACTAAGTTTACATAGAGGAGCTTAAAATAATGTTATTTTTACTTTTTATTTAATTTTTTATATGTTGTCACTAACATCAAATTGGGGAGTTGATGGCAATGGGGATATTTTTTCAGGTTTCTTGCTTAGGAAGCAGCCTGAGTCCTTACATCATGGTCCTATTTTGTTTTTCCTGTGACATTTGTTCTCTGCTTCAAACTCCTGTCATTTTCATTTTACTTTAGGCTCCTTCCTCCATTTGCTGTATCTTCTTTTTCCATTTTTTCTCTGCCCTGTATCTCCTCCATATAATATTGTTACTGGTGTTTTTGACCTTTGCTAAATCACTGTGCTAAATCACTGTGACTTAATTGATCCTAAGCTTAGCCATTCCCCAACTGTTACAAATCGCTCAGTTAGGACATTTATAGAAGTTCCTAGGATCCATTGTAAAGGAGCACAGCATATAAAATTAGGGATCAGAAGGGTATCTTACAGGAGCCTAACACAAAGCAAGAAAATGAGAGAATGAGGCAGCCTTCATACTTTGATACCTGCCACTCACTGATCACATCTCCGTGGTTTCATGTCGCTCTGTTTATGAAGGGACTGAGTGGGCATTCTGGGTCAGATTGCAGAGTGTAATGATTCCAAACTCAGGGAAAACCGTTCTAGAGGGATCTGTCATGATACCATAGAAATCCTTCTTTCTAGGGAGCAGCCCCAGCTGTTTTAGCAATTGTTTATCAAGGTGAAGATCTGTGTCAATTGAGGCCACCACTCTGTTGCAACAGTGTATAGCAGTTTTAACAAGTGTAGTAATTTTAATAATTTTTAGTAGTGTGCATTACGGAAGTCAGAGGTTTTCTTTCTTCCCAATGGCCACCGTACAATCTTTTAAGCACATCTAGTATCTGATATGGGAATTCAGGAAAGACAAACTGGTTAGTGCTTAACATCAAATTAAAATAGAATCATCATGAAGGTTTTCTAAACTTGTCAATCATCTTTTTAGTTTACCTTTTTCCTTGTTTCAATAGGTCCAGTGCCTCATTGATTTTTTCAAATGGCAGGGTATGGCTCACCAATTCTTCCAGATTGAATTTCCCATTCTTGTAGTCAGAAACCAGCTTTGGGACAGTATCTACATCCCAACCTATAATTTGGCCAAAATGGCAAAAATTGAAAGACACAGCCCACGAGATTAAGAAGCAATGTATTCAATGTTTCTTGAAGATTTGAGTCGCTTCAAATAGATTTATCTCTTTCCCTTCTCCTTTAAGTTTCTATACTTATATCTAAAGATTTCACAAGAAAAAATATCAAGATGACTTCTACATTAAATAATTGTATCAATTAATTAAAAGTTTACCTTTTGTGCTTTTATGTTGGATTACTTCACTGCAAATTGAATTTTAGTTTTTAAGATAATTACATTTCTATATGAACTCTGCTTATTAGTAGTTAGTGTTTATATAAAATCTACAGATATGGTCTAGGTTATTAATATTTAAACAATTTATTTTCTTTTGTGTCAGTCTTCAACCTAAGAATTTCAGTACTATAAAAGAACTGAAAAACTATGAAGAATAAAAACCCACCGCCAAAGCTTGATCCTCTTAAAGTACGGCCCAATATTAGTTCCACTGGAGAAATAGTCAATCCTTTGTCATTGAAATTGACTCCAACAAAAGTACACGATCCCCAGCCTACTGTTGTACAGTCCACGGTTGCTTTCTGGAAGGTACAGTACAAAAGAACACCCAAGTATACAGAAATGTAGCACACAAACTCCAGTGTTGGCATATGTTTTAGAGAAAATTTATTCAATTCTGCATTTTGGATAATGAGATTCAAGCTAATGAGGTAGAATCATTGTATAGAGCTTCAATACAATTTGAGGGTTCATTATAAAAAATAATAAAAATAAGCAGAACATATTTTTACATTGTATTAATAGCATAGATAGACAATCTAAAATGTATAGTTATATGCAATAAGTATCAATTAGAAATATTTAACACATTAATATGAATTATAACATCTTGTTCAATGTATTAATGAAGATTATAATTTATTTTATGTGTAATTGTATGCCTATATAAGTGTGTTAATGTTAAATATAAAAATAAGAGATTCCAAGATGGCTGAATAGGGAAGCAATATGTAGATTCTCACAGGGGAAGACAGTAGGAAAAAAACAGAGGAAGTGTATTCCCCGGGCAGAATTGGAGAAAAGTTTGTGGTGGAAATTCTACAGAAAGAAGAGGCGCGCCTTGGAACATTGTGAAAAGTAGAAATGCAGCAGCATTTAGGGGGACCACACATGAATCCCATAGACTTAGGCTGGAGGAATTGCCAGGTTCTGGGAGAGAGGTGGGCAGACTGCAGCAGCCTGGGCCACTGGTGACATTGCATGAGGGAGAACCTTGTGGACCAGACTGATTTTGAGTCTGGGGTACAGGGTACCTACCTAATCCAGTGAATACAGGGCACATTTCTTTCTCCTCATCCTCCCCATGGGTACCTGGCAACTGATGGGGAATAGGCACTATATCTTGACATCAGTAGATACTGCAGTGGTTCCTCAGGCATGTGACCAGTGTATTTTTTTTTTTTTTTGGACAGGCAGAGTGGACAGTGAGAGAGAGAGAGACAGAGAGAAAGGTCTTCCTTTGCTGTTGGTTCACCCTCCAATGGCCCCTACGGCCGGCGTGCTGCTGCCGGCACACTGCACTGTTCAGAAGCCAGGATCCAGGTGCTTCTCCTGGTCTCCCATGGGGTGCAGGTCCCAAGCACTTGGGCCATCCTCCACTGCACTCCCTAGCCACAGCAGAGAGCTGGACTGGAAGAGGAGCAACCGGGACAGAATCTGGCGCCCTGACCGGGACTAGAACCCGGTGTGCTGGTGCTGCAGGCAGAGGATTAGCCTATTGAGCCGTGGTGCCGGCCATGACCAGTGTATTTTACTAGAGGGAAAAATCCTTGTTTCCCACTTACTGTAAGTCTGGCTAAGAGGGTTGACAGGATGTTGAGCACCTGCTTAGGATTGGAGGTGCTCCCATCCTCTCAAACTGTCACAGGCTGTGGGGCTCAGATTGCCAAGGCAGAGCACCCATAGACATTGAATCTGGAAACAAATCTGCTGTCTCTGTGGGTGGGGTAGGCTCACAGGGCAGTGAGGGGATCCTCTGCACCCCATGACTGTGGGAGCCTTCAGTGCTGTGTGAAGAAGAGAAAAAAAAACTGTTCCTCAACAGTCAAGACTAGGGCTATTCAACTTATTGCTTCTCAAAGTATAAATTTCATCTCTAAACATTTCATTTTAGGTGCTCTGTTAATTATCACAAATCAGGGAGAATATATGGTATTTGTGCCTTATTTCACTGACTTATTTCACTAAGTATGATTTACAGATTCATCCATTTTGTTGCAAATGACCAGATTTCATTTTTTTAAACTGCTGTGTAAAATTCCATAGTGTACATATCACATAATTTCTTAATCCAATTTTTGGTTGATGGGCATTTAGGTTGATTCTATGTCTTAGCTAATGTGAATTGAGTTGCAATAGGCTTGGTGGGGGGTGCAGATAACTCTTTTATTTACTCATTTCATTTTCCTTGGGTATATTCTCAGGAATGGGATGGCTGGGTCATATCGCAGGTCTATATTCAGATTTTTGAGATATCTCCATACTGTCTTCCATAGTGGCTTTACCAGTTTACATTTAAACCAATAGTGGATTAGGGTACGTTTTTCCCTACATCCTTGCCAGTATTTGTTGTTTGTTGATTTCTGTATAAAAGCCATTCTAACTGGGGTAAGGTGAAACCTCATTATGGTTTTGATTTGCATTTCCCTAACAGTTAGTGATCCTGAACACTTTTTCATGTGTCTGTTGACCATTTGGATTTTCTTTCTTGAAAAATCTCTGTTTAAGTCCATTGCCCTTCCTTAACTGGGTTGTTTGTTTTGTTGTTGTGGAGTTTCTTGATCTCTTTGTAAACTCTGGTTATTAATCCTTTATCAGTTGCATGGTTTGTAAATATTTTCTCCCATTCTGTTGCCTCTTTACTTTCCTGAGTGTTTCTTTTGGAGTACAGAAGCTTCTGGATTTGATGTAATTCCACTTGTGAATTTTGGCTTTGATTTCCTGTGGCTCTGAGGTCTTTTCCAAAAAAATCTTTTCCTGTGCCAATAACTTGCAGGGTTTCCTCAATGTTCTCCAATAATTTGATGGTGTCAGGTTGTAGATTTATGTCTTTAATTCATTTTGAAAGGATTTTTTGTGTAAGGAGTAAGGTAAGGGTCTTTAGTCATACTTCTGTATGAGAAGATCTAGTTTTCCCAGCACAATTTGTTGAAGAGACTGTCCTTGCTTCAGGGATTTGTTTTAGCTCCTTGGTCAAATATTAGTTGGTTGTAGATATTTGCGTTGATTTTTGTTGCTTATATTCTATTGCATGGTCTATCCAATTTTTTTTTTACTAGTGCTAGGCTGTTTTGATCATAACTACCTTGTAGTATGTCTTGAAATCTGGCATTGTGATGCCTCTGGCTTTGTTTTTGTTGTATAAGGTTGCTTTAGCTATTCGAGGTCTCTTGTGTTTCCATATGAATTGCAGCATCTTTTTCTAGATCTGAGAAGAATGTCTTTGGTATTTTGATTGGTATCACATCCCTTAATCATTACATAGTGCCTTTCTTTTACTTTTTTTAAAAGTTTTGTGTTAAAGTATATTTTATCTGATATTAGAATGTCAACACCAGCTTTTTTTTTTGACTGATATTAGAATGTTGACACCAGTTAGCATGAAATATCTTTTTCCATCCTTTCCCTTTCAGTCTGCATGTGTCTTTGTTGGTGATTATTGTTTCTTATAGCCAACAAATATAGTTTTTTTTTTTTTAAATCCATTCATCTTGTCTGTGTCTTTTAACTGGAGAGTTGAGGCTTTTTACATTCAAGGTGACTTTTAATAAGTAACAACTTTGTCCTGACATTTTTCCAAAAATATTTCCATTTTTTACTTTGGATATCCTTTGTACTTTTACTGGGACATTTTCTTCCTTTATCTTCTTTTGTGGTGATGATCGTGTTTCTGTGTTTTTTTTTGTTTGTTTGTTTGTTTTTGGTTTTTTTGTGCAGCATATCCTTAGGCATCTTCTGCAGGGCTGGATGGGTGGTGACAAATTCTTTCAATTTCCATTTGTTATGGAAGGTTGTTTTTTCACGTTCATTCATAAATGAGAGTTTTGCAGGGTATAGTATTCTGGGCTTACATTTTTTTTTTCTCTTAAGACTTGGAATATAACTCATCATTCTCTCTGTAACCTGTAGGGTTTCTGATGAGAAGTCTGTTGTGAGTCTCATTGGAGATGCTCTGAAGTTAATCTGGCATTTCTCTTGTGCATAGTTTAGAATCTTTTCTTTATATTTTACTGTGGTGAGTTTAATTACAGTGTGTCATGGTGAAGATCTTTTCTGTTCATGTCTATTAGGATTACTATGTGCTTCCTGTACTATGTCCCTTTCTTTCTCTAAATTAGGTAAGTTTTTCTGTTATTATTTCTCCAAAAAGGCCTTCTGATCCTTTCTCTTTTTCTATGTGTTCAGGATGTCCTATTGCCTGTATGTTGGGTCATTTAATAATGTCCTGTAGATTCCCAACAGTGTTTTTATTTTCTAATTTCTTTTTCTTGTGTTTGGTCTGACTGTATAATTTCCTATGCTTTGTCTTCCTAGTCAGATATTCTTTCTTCTGTTTCATTGATTCTGTTTTTAAGGCTTTCCATTGAATTTTTTATGTTCTATTGAATTCTTCACTTCCAAAATTTCATTTTGATTTCTCTTTAAGATCTCAATTTCATGGGAAAAATTTTCTTTATGTCATGCACTGATTTCCTTAGTTCATGCATTTGCTTCTGATTACTTCTATGTAATCTTCTTTAGATTTTTTATTTACTTATTTGACAGGCGGAGTTACAGACAGTGAGAGAGAAAGGTCTTCCTTTTGTTGGTTCACTCTCCAAATGGCCGCAATGGCCGGAGCTGCGCCAATCCAAAGACAGGAGCCAGGAGTTTCCTCCTGGTCTCCCATGCAGGTGCAGGGGCCCAAGCACTTGGGCCACCTTCTAGCACTTTTCCAGGCCATAGCAGAGAGATGGACTGGAAGAGGAGCAACTAGGACTAAAACTGGCGCCCATATGGGATGCCAGCACTGCAGGTGGAGGACTAACCTAGTGTGCCACAGCGCCAGTCCCACTTCTATGTAATCTTATGATCAAATTTTTCGAATTCAATTTCTGGCATTTCTTCAATATCATCATCTTCACAATCTAGAATTAAGGTATTGTGTTCTTTTGGGCATGTCATGTTGTCTTCTTTATTCATGTTTCTTAAATTGGTGTTTGTTATTTGGCATTTTTGGAGATACTCGTTGGTTTCTTCTTCTTTTTTTTTTCTTTGCTATGGCAGCTTTTATCTTTGTATGATGTCTCTGTAGATTAGTAGAGTGTCTGCTTTCAGTGAATATCTAGAGGCATGTTGTGGTTATTGCCAGGGAGCTCTGTTCAGTTCTGCAGGGTGAAGGGCAAGTCTGAGACATACCCAGATGTCCTCTTTATTTTTTTCTTTTTTTAAAAATCAGAGTGTAGGTTTATTCTGCTCAGCTGAACTCCTCTCCTCAAAGGAAACCATTGCCTGAGTGCTAGCCTCAGTAGGTATCATATTTGTTTGCTGTGCCCCAAGGGCCACACCAAGGATCTGTGCAGACCTCAATATAAGCTCAGATACCTCAGCAATGTCCTCACCAGGTAACCAGGGAGCCCTGAATATGTGGAGCCATCCACAGTGACTGCCCAAAGTCCCAATCACACTGTGAGCCCTCCTACACAGCCTCAGGTTTCTTTACAGTCCCGGAACACAAGTCTCCCACAGTCACGAGTACCCAGTCCCCTGTCAGTTCTCCCCACCAGACTCACATGTCTCCACTCTGCTGGCACAGCTGTTACGTATGTCCAAAATGGTGCCTTCTCCTTATCAGCTTATTATAGGATGCTGTTGCAGGTTTGTCGGGGAGAGAGAAATGTATTCCTCCTTTTTGTTCTCCTCTAGTTTGGCAGATACATTATCTCCCGCTGGGCTCCAAGCTGGATTCCCTCTAGGGTCATCCTGCTGTTTTATCACCACTGGCTTGGTCTCTGCAGTTTGGTCTCACCTCACTCTCCAGCACTGTTGCAGAGGCTCTCCACTGCAGCAGTCCTGAGTTATGGGTATCCACGTCCTCCAAGTGGGTCCACCATATCCCTCTAATTTCAGTAGAGATTCCTCAGCTGTTTTCTCCCAGGCCCTTCCCTGAGGCTGCACTCTCTCCACTTTTTTTAAGCTATCTTCTCCTAGTCTAGATCAGTAGGCTCCCTCCCTACTCTGCATCTTAATTCTATCTATAAAGTTTTAAGCCTTTTTAGGGCAATGTAAATTTAAAATATGTTAAGTCAAAAACTAAAAAAAAAGGTAGAAGGAAGGAGGATAGGAGTGTGAGATGGAGGGTTGAAGGCAACATGATTATATTCTCAGATTTCATAAATCATATTGAATCTGTTAATAATTTGTTAAAATTAAAGTAAAAATGAAATTAAAAATAAACATAGTCTATATACACTTCAGTGTTTAGTTTTTTTTTTTTTTTTTGACAGGCAGAGTGGACAGTGAGAGAGAGAGAGACAGAGAGAAAGGTCTTCCCTTGCCGTTGGTTCACCCTCTAATGGCCGCCGCGGTAGCGCGCTGTGGCCGGCGCACCGTGCTGTTCCGATGGCAGGAGCCAGGTGCTTCTCCTGGTCTCCCATGGGGTGCAGAGCCCAAACACTTGGGCCATCCTCCACTGCACTCCCTGGCCACAGCAGAGAGCTGGCCTGGAAGAGAGGCAACCGGGACAGGATCGGTGCCCCGACCGGGACTAGAACCCGGTGTGCCGGCGCCGCCAGGCGGAGGATTAGCCTGTTGAGCCACGGCGCTGGCCTTCAGTGTTTAGTTTTAAGAAATATATGCTATTATATATGCTCCATTTTATCAAATATAAACATTAACAACATACTATGTATGCATAATGTATAAATAGTTAAGCAGAAAAAGTATTCCTCCTTTTTTATGCACTTCAATTAGTTAATTTCTTGATATGTTTTGCTAACAATGGTGCAATGTATATAATATACTTGCTATTTTATTTAACTTTAGTTGTCAGATGAACATTTTCCCATTAATTATTAGTGAAGAAACCCCTCAAATTATCATTTCAAAATGGGAAATTGTGGTGCTCATGTAAAAATCAGAAAAATATAATTTCCAGCCTACTAATATTGAGCTTTTCCAAGGGATCTGAAATGAAAATTCAACATCTAAAAATAATATTATGTCTGCTTATCTTAACACAAGTGTGAATTCACAAAGATAGTATTGGCATTTGGAGTACACACCAGTGGCCATCAGAAACATGTATAAATAAGGGAGTAGGAAAAGATTTGCAGCAGACCGTTCCACTTCCTTGTTACCATTTAAACATATTAAGAAGGAATGATTATAGTTACTTTAATGAACATGCTCCAGCCCTCTGCTATTAATTGATGACCATAGAACAAATTGAAAATAAGATCCAAGGAAAATACATACATACCATGACTTCTGATCCACCTGCACAGTCAATAGCAAAATCCACACCTCCGTTGGTCATCTCAACAATGACATCCTGTACAGGTTTATTTAGTTCTTTAGGATTGAGGCAGTCAGTGGCTCCCAGGGCTTTGGCCTTTGCAAACTTGTCATTGTTGATGTCAATGGCTATGATTCTGGAAGCTCCTGCTGTTTTACAGCCTATTATAGCAGAAAGACCTACACCTCCTAGGCCAAAGACTGCACATGTAGAACCAGGGGTGACCTGCGGGTAGGAAAATTATGAAGTAACTCTTAAAGCAGCTGGTCCCACTTGTTTTCATGTAAAAGGGAGTGTGAGACGGAGGTATGAATATATGCATAAAATACTGTCTGTTATAAAACCATGTGATATCACCAATGTAGGAAATCTGCCAATGTGAAAAATTGTGTTACTGTCTAAACTGATGAAATTATTTGAAGGCAGACAATTAAGTTTATTTGCTCATAAAGAACAAACCTAGTAAAAGTAGTTATTTTACTTTTTCCTTCATTGTTATCAGCACAAACTTTGAAAAATACACAAATTCTGCCGGTGCTGCGGCTCAGTAGGCTAATCCTCCGCCTTGCGGCGCCGGCACACCAGGTTCTAGTCCCGGTCGGGGCACCGATCCTGTCCCGGTTGCCCCTCTTCCAGGCCAGCTCTCTGCTGTGGCTAGGGAGTGCAGTGGAGGATGGCCCAAGTTCTTGGGCCCTGCACCCCATGGGAGACCAGGAGAAGCACCTGGCTCCTGCCATCGGAACAGCGCGGTGCGCTGGCCGCAGCACGCCTACTGTGGCGGCCATTGGAGGGTGAACCAACGGCAAAAAGGAAGACCTTTCTCTCTGTCTCCCTCTACTGTCCACTCTGCCTGTCAAAAATAAAAAAAAAAATAAAATAAAATACACAAATTCTAAAGAATTTATCTTTTTCCTTTTTTTTTTTTTTTTGACAGGCAGAGTGGACAGTGAGAGAGAGAGAGACAGAGAGAAAGGTCTTCCTTTTACCGTTGGTTCACCGTCCAATGGCCGCTGCGGCCGGCACGCCGCACTGATCTGAAGCCAGGAGCCAGGTGCTTCTCATGGTCTCCCATGCGGGTGCAGGGCCCAAGGACTTGGGCCATCCTCCACTGCCTTCCCGGGCCATAGCAGAGAGCTGGCCTGGAAGAGGGGCAACTGGAACAGAATCCGGTGCCCCGACCAGGAATAGAACCCGGGGTGCTGGTGCCACAGGCGGAGGATTAGCCTATTGAGCCATGGCACTGGCCCATCTTTTTCTTTTTAAATTGGATTGAAAGTAAGTTGAGGCCAGCGCCGCAACAACAGCCACAAAAACTCATGCCTTAATTTATACTGTTCTTTCAACCTGATATACTTTTTGCTGTATTTTATCTAATTAAAATATAACCTATAATTCTAGCCCTGCCTTAAAGAACATTCTCTCCATGCACTTTGTCTCTATTCTTCCATCAGAAATCAATACACATGTGAGCAGCATTGTGGTATAGTGGGTTAACCCACCACCAGCATCACTGGCATCCCAGTGGATGTTGGTTTGTGTCCTGGCTGTTGCACTTACAATTTAGCTCCCTGGTGCTGGCCTGGGAAGAACATTAGAAGATGGCCCAAGTGGTTGGACCCATGCACCTATGTGAGAGAACTCAAAGAAGCTTCTGGCTCCTGGCTTTGGCCTGGCCTAGCCCAGGCCATTGTGGCCATCTGAGGAGTGAACCAGTGGATTGAATATATTTTTTAAAAATATTTAATTTTTGTTAGTTTATTTATTTGAAATTCAGAGAGACTGTGACTTACAATGTCCCTTACAATACAGAGATCTTCCTTCACTGATTCACATTTCAAATGCCCACAACAGCTGGGACTCTCCAGGCCAATGACAAGAGCCCAGAAGTCGATGTGGGTCTCCCATGTGGGTGGCAAGTGCTCAACTACTTGGACAATTACCTACTACATTCCAGGGTTCCCATTACCAAGAAACTGGAATAGGAAGTGGAGCCAGGACTCTGGCTCAGGTACTTTGATATGGAATGAGAATGTCCCAAGCAGCATTGTAACTGCTGTACCAAATGCCTGCCCCTTATTGAATCATTTTTTCCCCCATTTGAAAACATGGTTACCCAGAGTGGATGTTTATCTGTCTGCCAAGATCACTGTTAGAGAATATTTTCATGTTTCCAAAGAACTCTGTGAACTGTGGTTTCAGTGACAGCAAATGATACAAGCAGATTGAAAGGATTTAGGGGTTATGGTGATGCAGGATGTTGTTGCTTCAGTTTTCTTCCCAGAAGTTAAACTCTATTACTGCTATTACTGAATGGACAGAATTACTGACACTTCCCTTCCTTAATGTCTTATTATCTGATTTATATTTCCTCTGCGATGTTTTATCTGGTAGCATTTCTTTCTCAACGGTGAAAAGAACAAGTCCTTGGAGTTTAAGCACACTCAGACCAGATTTGAAAGAAAGCTGTACAGTTCTACTGCTGGGTATATATCTAAAGGAAATGAAGTCCTTATGTTGAAGAGAGATCTGCACATTCATGTACATGCAGCAGTATTACAACTGCCAAGATATGGAAGCTGTATAACTATGAATCTATGAGTGGGTAAAGAAAATCTAGTATATATGGAGTGTCCTCACAAAATTCATGGATGATACATATGATGAAAAAACTAAGCATGAATTTCAGTTTTTTTTTTGCCAAAAACTTATATTTTAATTACATTTTCCCATGATCTTTTTGAAGAACCTTCATGTACATGACAGAATACTATTCAGCCTTAACAAAAGAGGAAATGCATTCTTTGGAAATGACTTTGATGAACCTGGAGGACATTAAGATTAGTGATATAAGCCAAGCCCAGAAACGAATACTGGTCTCAGGTACACCTGGTATCTAAAACAATGAAAGACATGGAAGTGGAGGGTAGTTCAGGGCTGGCGAATAAAGAATGGGAAGACATTGATTATAGCATACAAGGTGTCAGTTTGAAGGAATAGCTCTGCAAACATTGTGCTAGAGCATGGTGACTGTAATTAAGTGGATAATGTATTCTATATCTGAAAATGGCAAGAGTAGATTTTAAATGGTGTTACTGCAAAAAAACTATGTGAAAAGATAAACATGTTTATTAGTTTGATTTACTTACTCCACAATGTACATCAGTACATCACATTGTATCCCATAAATACATAGTTTTTTTTATCAGCTAAAAATAATTTAAAGAGAGAAAGCTGCGTCTGAAACTCTAGTTTTAATATCCCTTAAGAAGCATAGAAGTGTTAGGTTGGAGTCCAGAAGCATGGAGTCCAGAAGATGAAGGTAAAATTTCTTCCCTGAGTCTCTGATTCTGTCTAGGAGAGAATGCTCTTGTGCCTTGACTACTGCAGCTATAATTGAACCAGATACATCTCTTTTTCTCTTTTCATATTCTGATGAACAAAAGCAGCCTACTGTGCCTGTGACTGAAATATATGTTCAAACAGATAAATTATGCTTGCTTGTGAATTCCAGACTGGTCTTGAGAAAGCCAGCTGGAGTTGCAAAGTCACCTGGCCTTCCCTGGCCGGTGTGACTAGAGGTTTGAATTTATTCTAAGAGAATGGGGAAGCTTGAGTTCTAGATTGAGTTGGCTTCATCTTGATTAAACAAATACTGAAATCTTTAAATACAGTACTTTGCCTCTTTGAGATCCTAGCCAAATAACATTGCTTAGCTGCTTAGTTTAACAGAACATCCAACTATTCCCTCCTCTAAAAGAAAAGCCAGCAAGCAAGTTTTCCAGGGAACAGGGCTGATGTCTGAGATAACCCTGTTATTAGATCTGCAGTGAGCCCTAGCACCTGACTCAGCAGCCCAACTTCTTTGCAGCTTCTTTAAAAACTCCAGCCCATCCTCACTGAGCAGTAGTCTGCTTAGAGACTGCTAATTTGCTATTTTTTCATCTGCTAACAGGTTAAACTATCTCTTTCCTTGACCCTCAAACTTTGTCCTCTTTATTTTCATTCAGGACCAAGGACAGGAACCGAGCTTTTGGTAAGGTGGTCACAGCAGCCATCAACTCCGCCCTACTTCAATACATTTCCTCTAATAGTTTTCAGATTTTAGTTTGTTTTCCCATACAGTGTTAAGTTTTTGTAAATTAACGAATGATTCAGTAAATGAAAATAATTAGAGAGAGATAATATGCTGATGGCCCAAAGTAGCACTTCTGTCTACTTGGTAAATAAAAATTTAAATGAAAAATCATACATGTTATCTTGGCTACAAAATCAGCCTTTTGTTGTGGTTAGGCTGATTATGTTTCATTGACACTGACCAATTGAAGGTATCCTGAAGAAGAGGAATTTGGATTACAAAGCTGAGGACCTAGCCTTACCAAGATGTTTCACGAATTTCATATGTACCTGGTTTTACCCATTCACTTGTTGAAAAATTATCAAGTGCCTATTAGTTGCTAGGCACAATTCTAGGCTCTGGAGGTATCACAATGAGCAAGACAGTTTTTACCTTTAAGGACAAATAGTGTAATCGGATGAAAAAATTAAGGGGGAATTTCCCCAAAGTTTGATGAGAATGAAGATGGGTAAATGCAGGGACTCTGGAGAAAACTGGGAAGACACTCATTGTGTGTCTGAGAGGCTGAAGCAGGGCTCTGTCAGGAAGTGATATCTAAGTGGAGTCTTCCTCACAATGTGGGTGGGAAGCAGGTGTAAGGCACCCAGAGGGCACAGTGACTGGTGCCTGGGAAGCCTGGGTGAGACCGAGGGGACAACAAACAGTTCAGGGGGAAGCAGAGAGCCACTGTAGCCCACTGGGGAAACTGACCTCATCTGGAGGATAAAAAATAAAACAAGAAGTGTGAAATCTTCAAATTTGTTGTTTAGAAAGAGTACTTTGTCTACATTTGCAGTTTTCAGTCAAGGCATAAAGTCTGATGTCAGAGAGGTTAAAATAAGGAGGTTGTTTGAGAGATTCACTTCTGAGATCCTTCTTTGGTATCTTGCCCCAAGGTATCATTAAAGTTTTTAAATTCTAACTTGGGATTCCAGAGACACGTTTTGTCACCGTCAGAGCTGCCTCCATAGACCCACCCTTGGAACCAAAGGATGGGACAAGGAGCAGAGATGAGTTACTACTGACTGAAAGTGGAGATTTCTCAGCCTCGGGGGAAGCCCGAGTGGCTATAAGGAGATGGGTGAGGGCTTCCATAGCTTCTGATGCTGTTCAGTGGGGAAGGTGTCTCAGAAGGAGCACTCAGACCTAGGGTTCATGTTTAAGCTGACTGTGTATAAATCAGGGGTGTCCACAATCTAACTTGGTGTAGTCTAGAACATGTATTGGGTGCCAACTACGTGCTGCCTGCTGGGTCAGACATTATATACCAATAATATGATTTACTTATCTCCATCAGTATCTGTCCCACATGTTATTCAAGATATGTTAAATCATTTGCCTAAAGTCACAGAGACAATAAATGACATAGCTAGAGTTTGAAGGAGGATAATGGACTCTGGCTCCTTTCCATCACATTGCCTGCTAGTAACTTCTGGGTTGCCCAACCTGATGTTTAACCATTTACCTTGGCATCGTTGATTGCAGCCCCGTAGCCAGTAGAAAACCCACATCCAATCAGACAAACTCTCTTTAAATTTGCATCGTCATCTATTTTGGCAAGATTGATATCTTTTACCACAGTGTACTGAGAAAAGGCACTGACTCCTAGGAAATGGTAAATTGATTTTCCTTTGCAGGTAAACCTGCTGGTTTTGTCGTCCATTAGTTCTTGTTCAATTAAAGGGTTTTTATGTTCACTAGAAAATTTAAAAAAAAAGAGAGATGAAGAAGGGGAAGTGAAAAGAACACTAATCACTTACCTCCAGAATGTGCTGGGGAGTATATATTTGTCATGACAACTTTGTAATGTTGACAAAATCGAGGAAATAATCTGAAAGTTATCATGTTAATAATATCATGTTAGAAGTATTTTTAAAGGTAATAGCAACAAACATATTGAATTCCTTCTGTATGTCAAAGTTCTTTTAATGACTTTATATGTATTAACCTTTAAAAATTTTGAGGAGAAAATCAATTATATAAAGCTAGAAAAAAGAGTGTAATGAAATCTCTTACATTCTTTGTCCATCTAGTTTCATCTATTATCCTTCCACAATACCAATTTCCTTCCTCTTATTGGAGTATTTTGAAGCAAACCCCAAATCACCATTTATTCTGTAAATTGCTAGGATTCCTTGGGGTATGCCTATTTTTTTTGTTGATATACTTCTTACCTGCATTAATTTATAATTCTTTCCCTTACAATTTATTTTTTGAAGAAATTGAGTCATTTGTCCTGTAGAAGTTCTCCTCATTGTGGATTTTGCTATTACATTTATATAATCTGGTATAACATAGTTTTCTGTCCCTATATTTTATCCTAAATTAGTATTTTTGATCTAAGCACTTGTTCAAATTCAGGTTTTATATTTATGGGCACATAATTCATACACAGTTCTGTATATTTTATGAAAGGAATGCAAAAGCTGTCAGGATCAAAATGGAGTCATGTGTCAACCCTAAGTAAAGTTGTAAGGTTATGAAGAAAAAGTTCTTATCCATAATTGCCTGATAATAACTATCAGAAAAGACTCTTCCAGAACTACATTACACAGGGGCAAGCATAACCTTATACAAAAATTAATACTTCGAAGACATACATCAAACCTTGGACTAAGGTCACCCTGGTCATTAATCATTGTGGCTGACAATCACTGTCTCAAAATATCTCATGTAATCCTGCTCATTTTTGCCTTTGGAATTTTCCCTGGGGCCGGCGCTGTGGTGCAGCTGGCTAAAGCCCTGACCTGAAGAGCCGGCATCCCATATGGGTGCTGGTTCAGGTCCCGGCTGCTCCATTTCCCATCCAGCTCTCTGCTTTGACCTGAGAAAGCAGTAGAAGAGCCCACCTTCTTGGGCCTCTGCACCTGCATGGGAGACCCAGAAGAAGCTCCTGGCTCCTGGCTTCGGATTGGTGCAACTCCGGCCGTTGCGGCCAATTGGGGAGTGAACCATTGGATGGAAGACCTTTCTCTCTGTCTCTCTCTGTTTCTCCTCTCTGTGTGTAACTCTGACTTTCAAATCAATAAATAAATCTTTAAAAAAAAGAGGAAAACTTTCCCTGCACAATCTCATTGAATATGCTGTTGGTTAACTATGGCATGCACATTCCCAGTGCTGTGTGCTGGTATCCCTATTACAGTGCTCTGCTATTCCCAAATAAATGTCAGTATTCTTTAGAGAGCCTTTCTTTGATTACTCTTTTAAATTTAGGTTGAAAGTTTCATATGGAGGGACACAATATCTGATTACCTCCATTTTTGTGATATAGAAAGAATTTATGGTCACTGGCTATATCTATTATTATCATTAGAGATTTGCAAAAGAGTGTTACAGTGTTGTTTTTTTTAATATCTACAACCTTAGGAAGCAAGCTTTATTATTATGCTCACTTTTTAGATGAGGAAAATGAGGCACAGTAATAGATGTGAGTATTGAAGATTTAACTTTTATAATAAGTAGTTTCAAATAGCGTTACTGAGAATTAGATTTTTCTTTAGTCTCAGTGAAGTCAAAACAATTTGGAATTTAGATTTTGCCACTAGGTTAAAATTCTGTCTCCAAGATTTATACTATGAAGCCTTGGAGTAAATGACTGTGCTTTATTGCCTTCTGTAATTCTTGTAGAATTAGCTACTATTCCAGTGATATATTTATACATACACATACGTGTAACCATGGAAAACTTATGGTATTATTTTTGTGTAAGACACTTAGTGAAAATGTCTTTCAGCCGCTTTCTTTCCCTTAACACTTTTTTTTTGTAAATTATTCTATGTTGTTATGTAGTTCAAGTTCAGTGATTTTCACTAATTAATAGTATTCCATTATGTTACCTCAGAGCAATTTATTAATCCATTCTCTTATTTATAAACATTCTTGCTGTATTAAATTGCTTGCTGTTATAAACAGTGTTGTCATGAACATTCTAGCATGTGTCTCTTTGTGTGCATTTGCAACAGTGTCTTGTATACACGTTGTTGTGGAATTGGTGGGTGGGAGGTTAGCACCTCTTCAACTCCATTTAGGTGTTGTCAATTTGCTGTCCAAAGTATTTATATCAGTTCATGTTCTTACACACAATGCATAGAGCTTACCTGAATTTTGTACAAAAGTTTGTGAGTGGACTCTGGCAGAACTTGCATTTTCTACAACGAGGTACATAAAGTGGAATTACTTTGTCACCTAGACAGAAAGACCATAGGTTAAGTGGTGCCTAACATGTTACTTATGGTTTCCAGCAGATGAATCAATGAGAAGTATCATTCATTATCACATACATTTTATATTCAAAAGAAAGTATAATTGGCTACAATATCAAGTTATAAGATCTCAGATTCCCCCCAGTACTGCACATATTGCCATATATTATTCTGCTCAGTATTCAAGCAACAGGTCTGTATTAATATCATTAGGTGGAAAGTCCCATTTAAGACTCTGCTGTCTTTGGAACTCTACATTTTAACTGTTGTTTGTTTGTTTTATTTCCAAACATTCCAAGGACATCCTTAGATAAGAGGAGAGGTGAAAGCTAACAGGCTAGAAGCCTGGAGTAAACTTTACATAATTTCCCTGTTTCACCATTTAGCTTCACTTTCACATTCCACATTTGCTCACTTATTAAACTCAATTCCAAATTATATAATGACTTCTGTCCTTTGATGATGGAGGGCTAGTGATGATAATTCACATTTAGTGTTAATTCAATATTTAGTATGTGCCAGACACCTTTTTAACTGCTTCTATGTATCATCTTACATGATTCTCAGAATAACCCTCTGAGATAAGTATTAGTATAATCCAACTTTAGGAAACAGGAACTGAGAGATGTCACAGAAAAGTGACATAACCAGCCAAGAGCACACGGACAGTAGACAGCAAAGCTGGGACTAAAAGATTACATTGATTAGACTTCTTCATGGATGTAAAACTTTTAGGAGCAGTTTATTTCTGTGATCTTGTTTGGGATAAAATCTGCTAATTTCTGTTTGGAGCATTTTCCTTAAAGTAGGGAAGTGATATGATTTAATCTGTCAGTCAAATGAGGATTACAATGGCCATATTCCAGTATTTGGTGAATCTGTTATAAAATATGATGTAAATAATTTCAGCCATTGCTGTGTATTACTTAGGTACTATTTTTGCCTACAGATAGACACCTAACATTAACATATGTATAATGCTTTTCATTTAAGCTACCTAAAAATTTTCATTCTTCATATAAAAATAAAAGCTTTCTATTTTCTGTAGATAAAGGATTGTACATACCCCACGGAAGCTTCAGTTTAAGCAACCCTGTCTTCTTTTGACAATTCCTTAGCATTGTGTATAAATAAACTGATAATGTTTCAGAAATTTTATTAGATAATTCTAATTTCAACTATTCTGTCCTGTTGTTAGACTGTGATAGACCATGTGTCAGGTTTGCTTTGAAAAAGATGGTTCCACTATGTAAATAGAGATCAGATACAGCAGGCACTGCCAGGACAGGAATTATCTCCAAAATAACCTGAAATATCCATTTAATTGGGATCAGGAATTAAAATACCTGGTTTGAAGTTGGTCACTCCTGGCCCAACACTTTCAACAATTCCTGCTCCTTCATGGCCAAGGATCACTGGGAGAAGACCCTCTTTAAATGCAGGATTTATCACATAGGTATCAGAACGGCATATACTAACGGCAATTATCTAGAACACAATCACAGATTTGATCATGTTTCTGCCATTATATTAGTGGATTGGATCTTTTTTTTTTGTCCTTTACAAATTTTATTTATTTATATTTAGTAAATATAAATTTCCAAAGTACAGTTTATGGATTATAGTGACTTTCTCTCCCCCCCATAATTTCCCTCCCACTCGCACCCCTCCCATCTCCCACTCCCTCTCCCATTCCATTCACATCAAGATTCATTTTCAATTATCTTTATATACAGAACATCAATTTAGTATATATTAAGTAAAGATTGCATCAGTTTGCACCCACACAGAACATAAAGTGTAAAATAGTGTTTCAGTACTAGTTATAGCATCACTGCACATTGGACAACACATTAAGGACAGATCCCACATGAGAAGTAAGTACACAGTGACTCCTGTTGTTGACTTAACAATTTGACACTCTTGTTTATGGCATCAGTAATCTCCCTAGGCTCTAGTCATGAGTTGCCAAGGCTATGGAAGCCTTTTGAGTTTGCCGACTTCGATCTTATTTAGACAAGGTGATAGTCAAAGTGGAAGTTCTCTTCTCCTTTCAGAGAAAGGAACCTCCTTCTTTGATGGCCCGTTCTTTCTACTGGGATCTCACTTGCAGAGATCTTTCATTTACTTTTTTTTTCCAGAGTGTCTTGGCTTTCCATGCCTACAATACTCTCATGGGCTCTTCAGCCAGATCCAAATGCCTTAAGGGCTGATTCTGAGGCCAGAGTGCTGTTTAGGACATCTGCCATTCTATGAGTCTGCTGTGTCTCCCGCTTCCCATGTGGGATCGTTCTCTCCCTTTTTGATTCTATCAGTTAGTATTAGCAGACACTTCTCTTGTTTGTACGATCCCTTTGACTCTTAGTCCTATCAGTGTGATCAATTGTGAACTGAAATTGATCACTTGGACTAGTGAGATGGTATTGGTACATGCCACCTTGATGGGATTGTATTGGAATCCCCTGGCATGTTTCTAACTCCACAATTTGGGGCAAGTTCAGTTGAGCATGTCCCAAATTGAACATCTCCTCCCTCTCTTATTCCCACTCTTATATTTAACAGGGATCACTTTTCAGTTAAAATTTAAACACCTAAGAATAATTGTGTGTTAATTACAGAGTTCAACCACTAATACTAGAACAAAAAAAAAATACTATAATGGATAAAGTATTACATTGTACATCAATAGTCAGGACAAGAGCTGATCAAGTCACTGTTTCTCATAGTGTCCATTTCACTTCAACAGGTTTCCCCTTTGGTGCTCAGTTAATTGTCGCCGATCAGGGAGAACATATATTTGTCCCTTTGGGACTGGCTTAATTTACTCAGAATAATGTTTTCCAGATTCCTCCATCTTGTTGCAAATGACCGGATTTCATTGTTTTTGACTGCTGTATAGTATTCTATAGAGTACATGTCCCATCATTTCTTTATCCAGTCTACTGTTGATGAGCATTTGGGTTGGTTCCAGGTCTTAGCTATTGTGAATTGAGCTGCAATAAACATTAATGTGCAGACAGCTTTTTTGTTTGCCAATTTAATTTCCTTTGGGTAAATACCAAGGAGTGGTATGGCTGGGTTGTATGGTGGGGTTATATGCAGGTTTCTGAGGAATCTCCAGACTGACTTCCATAGTGGCTTAACCAGTTTGCATTCCCACCAACAGTGGGTTAGTGTCCCTTTTCCCCCACATCCTCTCTAGCATCTATTGTTGGTAGATTTCTGAATGTGAGCCATTCTCACCGGGGTGAGGTGAAACCTCATTGTGGTTTTGATTTGCATTTCCCTGATTGCTAGTGATCTTGAACATTTTTTCATGTGTCTGTTGGCCATTTGGATTTCCTCTTTTGAAAAATGTCTATTGAGGTCCTTGGCCCATCTCTTAAGTGGGTTGTTTGTTCTGTTGTTGTGGATTTTCTTGATTTCTTTGTAGATTCTGGTTACCAACCCTTTATCTGTTGCGTAGTTTGCGAATATTTTTCCCATTCTGTCGGTTGCCTCTTCACTTTCCTGACTGTTTCTTTTGAAGTACAGAAACTTCTCAATTTGATGCAAAGTGGATTGGATCTTATATGTGAATTTTGGCCCAATGCCATCTTGAAGCATTGTGATACTCCTGAACTCAATAAAAATTACATGTTGAAAAAAAGAACAGATAAAAATAATATACTCATATTTTTTTTTCTTATGATGTACCTTTGTTTTCTACCTTCCATTGTTGTTAGCAAGTCTTAAAAACAGATGGAATCAGCAATTATTGTCTCCAGGAGAGGAAACCAATCAAAGATAATAGAGGAAAGTTGAAGTCTGTTAGGGAAAAGAGTGCAAGGAGTACATGTTTCTAAGGTTTGTTCAGCTTTTGCTTAGACTATGTGGAATGAAGGGGCAATGTAGGTAGAACAGAGATATGAAATAAAAATTGTTTAAATCAATTACTAATGTATCTCTGTATTACTTTTCTTCAAAATACTGTTCATAAGGACGTCTCACTCATTCTTGTGTATAAACCAAACACTTCACATGCTGTTCCTGAGGAAAATTAAGGCTGACTAGCACTGGGGAAAATGGGGGACATCATCGGAATTCATTGTGCTCTTCTGCTTGATCCCAGACACTTGTGCTGCCCGGATTTTCTTCTCCTTTGTTTTGGACCTAATTCTCTCTTTCTTTTAATTACACTTTCCAGTAATTGGCAATTGGAGGGCAAAAGAAAATTCAACATCCTAATCCAAAGAGAATTCCTTTGTCTGGTTCTTAATGTTAATGATTTATGTTAAGCTAGTTCAATTACATTTTAAGTTGATGATTTATCACTCTTGGTGATAGTGCCTGTTCTTACCTGACCTAGAACTAAAACTGCCCCATAATGGAAACTCCAAGGCCTCCCAGTCATTCCATGTGGGATTGAATTGATAGAAACCAATTCTTTACTTAGGGTCCCATCTGTCCCTGGAGACAGTCTCCACTTACCTGAATTCTAACTTCATGAGCCTTGGGAGGAGCTACCTCAACCTCCTCAATGCAGAGGGGCTTTCCTGCTTCCCAGGCGATGGCTGCTTTGCATTTAATAACCTGAAAGAGAAGTGGAGGGTGAATGTAAGGGAAAGGAGAGAGAGAGAGAGAGAGAGAGAGAGAGAGAGAGAGAGAGAGAGAGAGAGAAAGATAGGAAAAAACCTAAAGAGCCTCTTGATGTAGTAATTCCATGAAACATAGTTTGTGAAAAAGAAAATGTTAAATTCTACATTATAGGTTTCCTACTTTTTAACTCATTGAGATGACAGATGTATTAAATTTACCCTGATATAATAACTTGATTCTTTTCCATAACAAAGTAGATATGTTTATAGAGTTCATAGGGCTTCATTGATGACCAAATAGTGTTTGTTGACTCAACCATTTGTAATCAACTCTGCGTTACTCAAGATCTTATTACTAGGACAAAGGTTTATTACTTAGCTACTCAAAGTGCAGGCCTTAAACTATAAATCATGTTACTTGGGGACTTGTTAGAGCTGAAAGCTCTTTCCAAACCCAGTAAATCAAAATTTTGAATTTGAATAAGATCGCCAGATGATTTATTTAAAGTCAGGGAAGTGAAGTTTATATAATTACATACATTTTTTCAGTATAATATAAATTAATTTTTTGTTTTTGTAAGAATTGAGCAAAAATGCATGAAAAGAAACATTTCAGGACTCTATAATCCATATATCAAAAATTTTTCTAAGGCCGGCGCTGTGGCTTAACAGGCTAATCCTCCGCCTTCCGGCGCCAGCACACCGGGTTCTAGTCCTGGTCAGGGCGCTGGATTCTATCCCGGTTGCCCCTCTTCCAGGCCAGCTCTCTGCTATGGCCCGGGAAGGCAGTGGAGGATGGCCCAAGTCCTTGGGCCCTACACCCGCATGGGAGACCAGGAGAAGCACCTGGCTCCTGGCTTCGGATCAGCGAGATGCGCCGGCCGCAGCGGCCATTGGAGGGTGAACCAGCGGCAAAAAGGAAGACCTTTCTTTCTGTCTCTCTCTCTCTCACTATCCACTCTGCCTGTCAAAAAAAAATTTTTTTTTCTAGCTTGAAATTGTATTTTTTATTTCAAGTAGAATTAACATTGAAAGAAAGTAAAAAGAAGCAAAATTATAATTCTCCATCCTAATATTATTTTTCCTTGGGTGTGATCTTCCTAAAGTCTTTTACCATATGAACATATAGTTTTCAATAGTTGCTGTCAATTTTGAATTATGCTTTTAAGTATCATTAACCTTACTATATATATATATATATATATATATATATCAGTTATAGGAAGTTTCAAAATCCAATAAGGAAAAACAGAACTCATCTGTGATTTTATCACTCACTTCATGCTTTTAATCTAAATCTTTGTAAGTATCTCACATGGGGTCATAAACAATGCAGCAATTCTGCTTTATAATCAACTTTGCCTATTTATTAATGTGTATATTTTTCATATTATTCTCTAACATTATTTCCAACAAATATATATTCTGTTTTATGGCTCTAGCACAATTGCTTAAGTCTCCTTTGCGCTGGTGACTTAAATAATATTTGATTCAACACCCTGTAGAGAGCATTTGATAGATCCACAAAGTTTCCTTTTACCAAATTCCTAGCACTGGGGCCACTCCTGTATCCTTTTGATCAATTTTAAGTTGCTATAATTCCCAAAGGAACCAACAAATGTACACAGACATAAAAAATACACAAACTGAAAAAAAAATACAGCTTATTTTCTTACTTTTCCCTTGGTGCCCATTTTTCTTTGGAGAACTTGCTTTCCAGTTTGAGAAACCTTCCGCTTCTCCTTAGGGTGCTCTGTGTCCAGTAATGAGCTGTCTTTGAATAAATATAATTCCTGCTGCCTTATTCTCCAATCACTTTCCTTTGCTCTTACTTTGGTCCATAGCTCTGCCCACTTACTGCCAAAGTGTGGTAACATGTCAGCTGCAAAACCTTTGATCTCAGCCAGCTTCAAGATTTTTTTAAACTCTTTTTTTCTTTTATTGTCAAATACAAAATAATAAAGAAAAATACATTAAGCATATAAAGGTGAGTTAGCAAATAATTTAAGTACAGGGGATTCTTCTGGCCTAGAGTCTCCTTTGTACTCATCTTTCTCGTTCACAACCCTGATGATTATATCCTCTCATATTGTGTGGTTTTGGCTAATATTTCTTTTTTTCTATACAATTATTTAGTTTTATCTATTCAAACCTTTATGTGAATGGAAACATATACTAGTGTATGTATTCATTCATCATATATAGTATGTATTTTCCTTCATGTCCTTTGTTCTTATCAATTCTGTTTGTGAGATTCTTCGACATTGCCTGTAGCTCTCGTTTATTTTCATCACTGTAGAATCTTCCACTCTATGAACTGAATATCACCTACTCATCTATTTTCTTTTCTATTTGTTTCCTTTTGTTTATAATGAATCAGTGGTTGCATATAAGTTAATTTCATATATCTTATTGCAGATGTGCTTGAGTTTCTTTAGGGAAACTAAATAAATAAACTAAACTGATATTCAGAGTTAGCATACTCCTTTAAGGTGATGCCAGTTTTTCAAATATTGAAATATTTTTTTCAGGTTGGTAAAACATCATTGGCCTTCTGAGGTGGGACCTGGTCAACCAACTCCTGATGTTCTGGATCTCAGGCTGTCCTCTACAATATAGTAGTCCTAGAATCCCTGTGGGCAAATATCCAGTGATGGTTTAACCTCCTGGGCTGTGATCACTAGAGCTAGGGGCCGGAGATTCCCTAGAATCTCACTTGTATGGCCATTTGTGAGAAGTAGAGTACCCTGTACTGCTTGTTGAATACTTTTAGTAGGAGTGCAGTTGCCAGGCCTTCAGCTGCTAGAGTTAATACCAAAGAGATTTGCCAGGTGGCTGTACTTACCAGCAGCAGTTATCAGAGTCCTCATGGCTCCACAGCCTTGCATATTGCTAAAGTAGCCTAGCATGTCTTAAAATGTTTTAATCATATCTAGGTTTTTTTTTTTTTTTTGACAGGCAGAGTGGATAGTGAGAGAGAGAGACAGAAAGAAAGGTCTTCCTTTTTGCCGCTGGTTCACCCTCCAATGGCCGCTGCGGCCGGCGCATCTCGCTGATCCGAAGCCAGGAGCCAGGTGCTTCTCCTGGTCTCCCATGCGGGTGCAGGGCCCAAGGACTTGGGCCATCCTCCACTGCCTTCCCGGGCCATAACAGAGAGCTGGCCTGGAAGAGGGGCAACCGGGATAGAATCCAGCGCCCCGACCGGGACTAGAACCCGGTGTGCTGGCGCCGGAAGGCGGAGGATTAGCCTGTTAAGCCACGGCGCTGGCTCTGGTTTTGTTTTTAATCTGTATTTCTCTGATTTTTTAATGAGACTAAATACCAGTGGTACATTAGCTCATATTGATTTTTGGTGTATTCTAGTCATATTATACTGGGAGATGCTTAAAAATTATTCTGGGCCGCCAGCGCCGCAGCTCAATAGGCTAATTTTCCGCCTGCAGCACCAGCACACTGGGTTCTAGTCCTGGTCGGGGCGCTGGATTCTGTCCCAGTTGCTCCTCTTCCAGGCCAGCTCTCTGCTGTGGCCCGGGAGTGCAGTGGAGGATGGCCCAAGTGCTTGGGCTCTGCACTCCATGGGAGACCAGGAGAAGCACCTGGCTCCTGCCTTCGGATCAGTGCGGTGCACCAGCCACACGCGCCGGCCGCAGCAGCGATTAGGGGGTGAACCAATGGCAAAGGAAGACCTTTCTCTCTGTCTCCCTCTCTCACTGTCCACTCTGCCTATCAAAAAAAAAAAAAAAAATTATTCTGAGCCGGCGCCGCGGCTCACTTGGCTAATCCTTCGCCTGCGGCACCAGCACCCCGGGTTCTAGTCCCAGTTGGGGCGCTGGATTCTGTCCCAGTTGCTCCTCTTCCAGTCCAGCTCTCTGCTGTGGCCTGGGAAGGCAGTGGAGGATGGCCCAAGTGCTTGGGCCCTGCACCCGCATGAGAGACCAGGAGAAGCACCTGGCTTCTGGCTTCAGATCGGCACAGTGCACTGGCCGCAGTGCACCGGCTGGCCGTAGCGGGCATTTAGAGGGTGAACCAACGGCAAAAGGAAGACCTTTCTCTCTGTCTCTCTCTCTCTCATTGTCTAACTCTGTCTGTCAAAAAAAAAAATTATGAATTTGTTCAATTCTGAATAGTGCCTTCTGTTTTTGCTTTACATATTTTGAAGCTTGATATTAAGTATATGCAAAGATTTTTTGTTCTAAACTATTTAAATAGTTTAAAATAAATTTTACCACCTTTCTGTGTTAGGATGTTTTCTTTGTGTGTCATTTCTTTTAATGATCCCATAGTTTTCCACTATCTCTTTCAAATGTTTACTAATATTATCTTATTGAATATTTTATTAAACTTTTAAACAGTCTTTGCTTCCACTTTCTCACTACTCACCTTGTCCTTCTTCATTGGTCAGCCTGTATCTTTTTAATTGAAAATGTATTCTTGAAAGTTGCTCCTGGGGTCATTTTTTTTTAAAAACCTGACCTTTTAGAAAATTTCTTCATAGCATTTAAGGTTTCTACCTTTTAGCTTATCTTATGGTTTCCACTATATTTTCCACATTCCTTCCCTTTAATCCAAACTTTAGACAGGGGTTTCTAGTTGCTCCTGAGAATCTCTAACAGAGTTCATGTCCACAAAACAGCCTCATTTTCTTGTTTACACCTCCAAAGTGCTTCCTTTTTACAACTTCTCTGTCTTGACACTAGCATCACATTTCTTTTTCTTACAGTTCTGAAACCTACATTGCTGGGCTGCTTTTTTGATTTCTACCTCTCATGTGCCCTTTCTTTCTTCCTCCCTTCTTTCCTTCCTTCTTTCCTTCTTCCTTCCCACCCTTGCTCCCTCCTTCCTTCTTTCTTTCTATTTTCAATGTTTTCATTTTAAAAAAAAATTTTATTTGAGCGGCAGATGTGGAAAAGGGGAGGGAGAGGGAGAGAGAGAGAGCAAGAGAGTGAGAGAGAGGCAGAGGGAGAGATCCCATCTCGGTTCATTCCCCAAAGGGCCATGCCACCCCTCACCCCACCCTACTCCCGCCGTGACCAAAGCTAGGTGCCTGGAACTCAATCCAGGTCTCCCACATGGGTGGCAGGAACTGTCAGCTGAACCATCAACACCACTTTCCAGGTTCTGCATTAACAGGGAGGTGAAGTCTGGGGCTGGCTATTGAACCCAAATACTCTAATCTGGGACAAGGGTGTGTTACCTGACATCTTAACTGCTAGGCCAATTGCCAAACCATTCTTTGCATTTTTATTACTACACCATGGACAAGCTTTTTCTTATTTCTTGCTTGTACTATAATGATCCTCTTCCTACTGAATTTCCTATGTGCAGAGCTCCATATGCCAGTCTCCATTTCAAAATAATACTAGATTAGTATTCCTAACAGAATACTAATCATATCATTTTATTCCAAAATCAGAAGAATGCTTTAATTCCCAGTGAATTAGGTAAAAACACTCACTCCAGCATTTAAGACCATTTTGTTAAAACCTAAACTTTATTTTGCATTTTACCTTCCAGATTTCCCTATTTGTGTTCTTGTCTCCACCCGAAAAAGACCTTTCTCCAATGCGCTGTTTGCCTTCTAACCACCCTGCTTTTATTAAAGCTGTTTGCCCCTGATTGGAACATGTTCTGGGCCATCTGTGCCTTCTAAACCCTAAGGTATCCTTCAGGCCCATGTCCAGGTGACCTGCCTATCCCAATCCTTCTATTTGTGTGTGATTTTCACCTCATTGACTCCTGACAGTACTGATGTTTGCACCACTCTTCAGGTTTGCACATAAATGGCTACATAGAACAAAATGAATTCCTTCTCATATTCTATTATTTGTACCTTTTTGGTAACCTTCTTCTCATCTTTAACCTTCTGAACTCTATGATTGTGTTTTATTTACATTTCACATCCTGCCTGCACAGAACACTTTATAGTCCTCCAAAATACAAAGTACCTAATAAATACGGGTGATTGAATATTTACCTTGGTAATGCAATGGGCACCAATGCACTTTTCTGATAGCCTGGTATCTGCCTTTTCTTCTGTGCTTCATTTTCCTAAGCTTTGAAGATAGAGGTGGTCTTTTATTTTCTCTAAATATAAAAGTACCGGTTGCGAAGTGTTTTGAGAGGAGAAGGAAGAAGAGGTCTCTGAATGGTAAATTCTTTGATTTTGAACATGGTGCCTTCTTCTAATTTTTTTTTTTTTTGGACAGGCAGAGTGGATAGTGAGAGAGACAGAGAGAAAGGTCTTCCTTTGCCGTTGGTTCACCCTCCAATGGCTGCCGCGGCCGGCGCGCTGCACCTGGCGCACCGCACTGATCCAAAGGCAGGAGCCAGGTGCTTCTCCTGGTCTCCCATGCGGGTGCAGGGCCCAAGCACTTTGGGCCATCCTCCACTGCACTCCCGGGCCACAGCAGAGAGCTGGCCTGGAAGAGGGGCAACCAGGACAGAATCCGGCACCCCGACTGGGACTAGAACCCCGTGTGCCAGCGTCGTAAGGCGGAGGATTAGCCTATTGAACCGCAGCGCTGGCTATTTTTTTTTTTTTTTAAGATCATGGATAATTCCTATAAATATGGTTTTATCATTTGTGACTTTTGATTTCGGGCTTGTGTTATCAAGATTCCCCTTGTTATATATTCCTTAAAAAGTGTAGCTTTCTGAAGACTGCATGCTTATTGCGGGGAGCTGCTGGCTGTCCATCCGCCCTGTGCAGAGGCTTCTCACCTGGCTTAAAACTCACTACTGGGCAATGGAGACCGTTATTGTCTTCCCACCCACAGCCACCACCACCAGAGATGACAATATTTATACTAAGATGTTGTTACCTGCTCGTGAAATTATGGCTGTTCAATGGTTGTGCAGGAGTTCTAACCAGAAGTGCTAAACTAGCAGCACAATCTCCAGCTGTGTAGTAATCAGGTCTGAATCAAAGGGAAGAGTTCAGAGAAATCTCGTTGGGGAATAATGAGCTACCTGAAAGGTAGTTCAGAAACAGACTTTTGTCCTGCTGGTCGGTGACCTGGGCTCCATATAGAACTTGCTTATTTCTAGTAGCTCCCCATACCCAGGTCCTTGTCTTTATTCCCTGCGAATTAAAACTTACATGACCCAGCTCATACTTTGTAGGCCATCATCTTTTTACTATAGTATTTAAAAATTAGTTTGATGAGGAGAAATTGCTGGAAAGTGCAATGAACACAAATGAAATGTGGCTATAAATTAAAGTGTTATCTCAATGTTAATTTTTATTTTTTAAATTTTTTTTGATTACTATGTTGCAAAAGAGCATATCATTTTTCTTTTCTTTCTTTCTTTCTTTCTTTTTTAATTTTTGACAGGCAGAGTGGACAGTGAGAGAGAGAGACAGAGAGAAAGATCTTCCTTTGCCGTTGGTTCACCCTCCAATGGCCGGCGCGGCCGGCGCACCGCGGCCAGCGCACCGTGCTGATCCAAAGGCAGGAGCCAGGTGCTTCTCCTGGTCTCCCATGGGGTGCAGGGCCCAAGCACTTGGGCCATCCTCCACTGCACTCCCTGGCCATAGCAGAGAGCTGGCCTGGAACAGGGGTAACCGGGACAGAATCTGGCGCCTCGACCGGGACTAGAACCCGGTGCGCTGGCGCCGCTAGGCGGAGGATTAGCCTGTTGAGCCACGGTGCCAGCCTATCATTTTTCTTAAACACTGAAATTTTAAGGAGAAAAATGGATTCAATACATACTATCTTCAAATGGTTAGGAAATAACATATACATGGTAGGTGCAGGGAAGATAGTGACCAAGAAAAATCCTAAAATGTTAAAAAAAACAAAAAACAGTAAATATGGGTATGCTAGTTCTAACATATGTCCACAAATCCAGTGAAATTCCTCCCTGGAAGAAGTGGAGTCTAATTACCCTGTCCTTTGTGTGAGTTGGGCTTAGTGACTCCTTTGTACTTGCTAGATGAAGGCAGAAGTTATCACACTAACTTCAGGGGCTAGGTCATAACATGTACTGCATGTTCTTGTTGGCTCGTTTTCATCCACTTGGCCTCAGAGGAGAAGCCAGTTCCTGTGTCATAAGGACACTCAAGTAGCTGTGGAGAAGTTCATTTGTCTAGGAACCGAGGCCTCCTGCCATGAGCCATGTTAGTAATCTTGGAAGATGATCTGCTGCCCTCATCAAGCCTGTAGCTCTGCCACGTCTGCCTACATGCCGACCACAACTTCACAAGAGACCCTGAGCTAGGATCATCCCTTAGCCATTTCTGGATTCTTTCTTGCTTAACTATGTAAAATAAAAAGTACTTCTTTTAGGCTGTTTTGCTTGTGGGAAATTCATTGCTTAGCTGTGAATAACTTTATGCCTGGTAAGAGAATGTGTGAAATATTTGGACTGATATTGCAGCTTTCCTGCAAGTTTGAAATTATTTCAAAATGAAATGATAAAAAGTGAAAAATAGTAATTCCTCACCCATTACATTGATGTAAGTAATTATGTTTCATAGTAGTCAATTTCAACCTTAATACCCAAGAAAGTGCATTTGAGACCAAGATGTTCCAAGCTGAACTCATCACTTTCTCCTTATTCCTAAATACTTGTTTCCTTTAAATCTAATTAATTTTTTGATTCTAAAGCACTTTTATTTACATGCTAAAATTTATGAAATAGGTTGCTTTTGCTATGGTTGACATGTCAGAGTTTATTGGTAGCATTTTTCTGGCATGGTGGTATATAAGTTGTGGTGTATTTGACAGTTGATGGCTTTGAAACTGTCATGAAATAAAGTGGCTGTAAAAACATGTAGATTGTGTTCCTCAACAATTTGTCATTTTATTCACATGGATTTGAATTGCAGCTCATTTCCTTGGTATTTATTTTTCTTGCTTTTAAAACAATTGAGATAAAGTTCACAACATACATGTACCACTTTAATCATTTTTAGGGTGTACAATATAGTGGTCTTTTAGTATATCCAAAAACGTATGCAACCATCACCACTAGTAGTTGCGAAACATTTCCACCACCCTAAAAGTAAACTGCATGCAAATGTTCCCCATTCTTCCCTACCGTTAGCCTCTGGTAGCCACTGACTTCCTGTCTATACTGATTTGCCTATTCTGAATATGTTATATAAATGGAACCACAGAATATTTGTCATGTTGTGTCTATCTTCTTTCATTTAGCATAATATTTTTCAGGTTCAACCATGTAGTGGTGTGCACTAGTAATTCATTATTTTTGCTGCCAAGTTATATTTGTTTTATATAGACTGACTGTATTTTGTTTATCCTTTTGTTAGTTGATGGACATTTGAGTTCTTTCCACTTTGGCTATTGTGAATAATGCTGCTATGAACACTCATGTTCGAGTTTTTGTGTAAAGACACATTTTCAGTTATTTTGGGGGGTATACCAAAGAATGGAATTGTGGGGTTTTGATCACTGTCTTTTTAATTTTTGAGGAACTGCCCAACCCTTTTTCATGGTAACTGCACTATTGTACATTCCCATTATAAGTAAGGCTTCTGGTTTCACCACATTCTTATCAACACTTGTTAATTTCCCCCCTCCCCTTTTTATTTCTTTCTCATCATAGCCATCTAGGTGGTGCTAAGTAGAATCCTAAAATTAAAAAAATGATGTTTCTTTTCTGACTTTCTCATTGCGCTTCTGGTTTCTTCTCATTTCAGTTCATCTAAACTCCAGTGCAACAATAGATTCCCAAAGGAAACCTCCAGTTATGTAATTTCCTGTTCAAAAATAGTCAATGATTCCATACAAAAAAAAAAAAAAAAAGACAAAACCCTGAATTATGTATGAACTTGTTAAGATAGAACTCAAGGACTTAAAAATATATCCCTATTTTTTGCTAATATTTTCTTTTTTTACTACTAGTATTCTGTGTTTTAGAAAATCTGGAAAATTCAGTTACTTGAATATCCTCTGTACTGTCCATTTACATGCCTTTGTTAATGTTTTTCTTGTACCTCTACTTCTCTTTTTTTTTTAAGATTTATTTATTTATTTGAAAGTCACAGTTTCACAGAGAGAGAGAAGGAGAAGCAAACAGAGACAGAGGTCTTCCATCTGCTGGTTCACACCCCAGTTGGCCTCAGTGGCTGCAGCTGCACCCATCCGAAGCCGAGAGCCAGGAGCTTCTTCCGGGTCTCCCACATGGGTGCAGGGACCCAAAGACTTGGGCTATCTTCTACTTCTTCCCAGACCATAGCAGAGAGCTGGATCAGAAGTAGAGCAGCCGGGACTTGAACTGGTGCCCATATGTAATGCTGGCACATTGGTTAGGGATGCCCACATCACACATCAGAGTGCCTTGTTTGAATCCTGGTTCTGCCCTCTATTTCAGCTTCTTGCTAATGTACACACTGGGCAACAGCAGGTGATGACTCAAGTAGCTGGGTCTCTTTCACCCACATGGGAGATCCAGATTGAGTTCTGGGCTCCTGGCTTGGGCCGGCCCCAGCCCTTGTTGGGGATGAACCAGCAAATGGGAAATCTGTCTCTGCCTCTCTTTTTCTGTCTTGTTTTCAAATAAAACAAACAAATTAAATAAATAAAACAAATTGAATTTTGAAGAAGTGTAGTAAAGAGTGATGGTATGGTGAAATTATCAAAAGTAGTATAAATTGCTGAGGGAACTGGTAATTTATGTTTTTCTGGCTATGATTACTATTATTTACAATTTATATTTGTATTATTAATTTTTAAAGTTTAGAATCCATAGTAATATATTCATTTAACATGTTAATGAATTTCAAGTGCTTTAACCTTTGGTCCTTTATTTTATTATTAGTTTCATTTTATTTTATGTTGAAGATGTTGATTTGTTGGATAAAAAATTTTATTTTTATTCTTTAAAATTGTAATTCCAGGTAAAAGATATTATAAACAAAACTATAGATTCATAATGTAATTTCTCTGCCAAAATTGATTAGGAAAATAAATAATGTGAGAAATCAATATATCTTCAGAAATGAAACCAAAATATATGAAGAAGGGCTATTCATTTTTTGGAGACTAAACTGTATTTGATAGGGCATTTCAAATTCCTGTATTGAATGATCTATACATATTTTTATATTTTCTAGGACTTTGTCCTTAATGTGGAATATGGCTTTAATTTTTGTTGGAGTGAAATAATTTAATATGCCTACAGACCTTGTGTTAGTATTTTACACAGAGCACAGTGGAATCGTCTTGTCTTTGCCGTGAACTATTTTGGCCTCAGGTGGGAGACTGGAGAGCCGATGGCTGGAATCATCTGGAGGCTCGTTCGCTTGTGTGTCCTGCAGCTGGACACTGTCTGTCGGCTGGACCTCTCAATTCCTCTCCATTTGGGCTTCTTTGTGCAAATCCCTGTGAATTTTCTCCCTTACATTTTCTTCTTGCTCATTAGCATCTCTTTTAGTTTGAAGAATTCACTTTGGAATTTCTTATAAGACAGGTCTGGTGATGATAAATTCTCTCAGCTTTTGTTTGTTTCCGAATGTCTTTAGCTCTCCCTCAAATCTGAAAGAAAGCTTTGCTGGGTATAATATTCTTGACTGGAGATTTTTTTTTCTCGTTCAGTAGTGTGAAAGTCTTATCCCATTACCTCCTGGCATATAAGATTTCTACTGAGAAACCTGCAGTCAGGCTAATTAGAACCCTATTATGTGTTATTTGCCTTTTCTCTTACAGCTTTGAGAATCCTCTCTTAATCTGTAAGCTTGGAGAACTTGAGTTTAATATGTCTTTGGGGTAGACTTTGGTAGAAGGCATGTGACCTGGTGAACTTTGACTTTCCAGTACTTGGCGAGTCACGTCTTTCTCTAGATTGCGAAGTTTTCTGTCATAATGTCTTTGTATATGCTTTCTACCTGTTGGCATTCTCAAGTTCCTCTTGAACTGCCACAACCCAGGTATTTGCTCTTTTCATGCTGTCCTAAACGTTCTTAGAAGTTTTCTTTGTTCCTCTCGATGCTTTTTATTTCTCTCCTCCAACTGTGTATTATCAAATTCCTTCTTTGTATTCACTGATTCTTTGTACTATTTGATCTATTCTGATGTTGATACCTTTGATCTCAGTTTTAAATTATTTAATGTACTTTGAAAGATTTCTTTTTTATTATTTTTATTTTTATTATTTATTTATTTATTTATTTTTTATTTTTGACAGGCAGAGTGGACAGAGAGAGAGAGACAGAGAGAAAGGTCTTCCTTTTTGCCGTTGGTTCACCCTCCAATGGCTGCTGCGGCCGGCGCATCTCGCTGATCGGAAGCCAGGAGCCAGGTGCTTCTCCTGGTCTCCCATGGGGTGCAGGGCCCAAGAACTTGGGCCATCCTCCACTGCACTCCCTGGCCACAACAGAGAGCTGGCCTGGAACAGGGGCAACCGGGACAGGATCGGTGCCCCGACCGGGACTAGAACCCGGTGTGCCGGCGCCGCAAGGCGGAGGATTAGCCTGTTAAGCCACGGTGCCGGCCCTAGATTTCTGTTTAATTTTGTCTAATTATTCTGTTTCTCTATCAGATTCCTCTATTAGAATATTAAATCAATTCTTTGTTATCTTGAGGTAAATTGAGCTTCCATTTAAAAAAAAAAAAAGTATTTTAAAATATTTATCCAGGGAGTCAGCATTGTGACGTAGCAGGTAAAGCTGCCGCCTACAGTGCTGGCATCCCATTTGGCGCTGGTTCGAGTCCCAGCTGTCCACTTCTGATCCAGCTCTCTGCTATGGCCTGAGAAAGCAGTAGAAGATGGCCCAAGTCCTTGGGCCCTTGCATCCGTGTGGGAGACCTGGAAGAGGCTCCTGGCTCCTGGCTTCGGATTGGCACAGCTCCAGCCATCGCGGCCAAATGGGGAGTGAACTGGTGAATGGGAAACCTCTCTCTCTCTGCTTCTCCTTCTCTCTCTGTGTACCTCTGACTTTCAAATAAATAAATAAATAAATAAATCTTAAAAAATTCTCTATCCAATAATTTGAAACTTTCAGTTGATTGATGGTTGTTTTCTGGCAGACAATGGTTTCTCTTGAACTTCTTGACACTTGTTGGTGTATGATATAGTCTGGCTTCCAAAGCTCTTGTGAAGATGACTTAAGGGGTGAATAACTGCTTATCTATGTGGGAAGGTGGTTGCTGGAGCATCTTATTTGGCTGCCATATTGGTTCTCATTTGATTATACTGTTGCCTGGTAATGGGTGGTAACTGTGTCAAGGCTCAGATGAATTTTTATTTTTACCAGAATATGCAGTTTTAGTTACCTGTAAGAAATGACACTAGCATATTTATTTAATAACATATGTTCATGAATACTGAATTTTAAAATTCAACAAAGCAAGAATTGTTTTCACCAGGAGTGAGGTGGTTCTGAGTAAGGATGCTAATGAAGAGATGAGCTAGAGAGACAACCTCACTGGTGTTCATTCTATTGTGCTGACTTACAGAAAACTGCTCAAGAAATTTTCATTGTATATTTTATATAAGGATAGCATCCACTTTTTTATAACAAAATTTCTGACTCATTTTCTTGTGTTATGAGAAAGCAGTAGACTAGTAGCTAGGAGCCTTGGACGAAGACCTGATCCAGACATTTATTATATAATGCTGAGAAAAAGTGGTTATGTCTGTGTGCCTGTATTTCTCCATCTGTTAAGTGAAAGACTTGAACTAGAGTCTTTTAAATATGTGTTCCAGCGCGTAAGTGGTATAATTCCTAGAATTATGTTGGAAGAAGAAATGTTTCATCTGGTAGAATTGAAACTGGTTTCCTGTATCTAATGTCTTTGATGTTGACTTTATCAGATCCTAGTCTCCCTCTCTTAGCTGGCAGTTGTGATCTTCTCATTTAGATGATTACAATTCAACTCTTTACTAAATATTGGTTATTGTCTACAGTCTTGTCTTTACTGTTGAGGAATAGTGTTTCTTTTTTCTTACTATTTATTGAATTCTAGTGGAGGGTTAAGCTTATGATTGTAAAATAAACTGAAAGTATGTCATTATAAAAAGAAAAAGAAAAAGAAGGAGGAGGGAGTGTGGGTGGAAGTATGGTCAGAAGGGAAGGTTAGGTGGGAAGTATTACTATGCTCCTAAATATGTATATATGAAAATGAAATTTGTTCATCTTATACAAATGAAAATTTTAAAAAATTAATTCATTAAGTTAATAGGGGGATACAGGAGTCAGGCTGCCCCATATAACTCCAACTTTTAAGAGTTAGATTTTCATTTTTATTCTCTATAGTTAACATCCTAGTGCTAGACTCTATTTTGAGATGCTTCACAGAAACTACAGGGCCTATTAAATGAGGTAATAACCAACCTGCCCATAGATCCCAGATGGGCTGGATCTCACTTTGCAATCATTGCATTTCTGGAAGAACACACCAGCTTTTTATTGCTGACCAATCCAAGGAGGCCATAAGCACCGTGGACCAACAATAGACTTGTATACAAGATACATACTACTGAACCCTACCTTTACTATTTGAAAGACAAAAAGACAAAGAGAGGCAGAGACAGAGGGCGACATCTCCCATGCAATGGTTCACTCCCCAAATGCCTACAACAGCCAGAACTATGCTAGACTGAATCCAGAAATCTGGAACTTAGTGAATTAAATGTGGGGACACAGGGCAAATATCTGGATTACACTGGAAAAGTTAGTTTTTTTCCCCCTCACCAAAATCTTTTGATTTAATTTCAGATTAAATGTTTTTGTGCTTTCTACAACAGAACTGATAAAGTAAGATCTCAAATACTGGGGTTGATGCTTCTACAAGAGTCCTTTCTGTATTTTTCTTTAATTTTTTTTAAACCATTTGAAACTTGTAGGAATATTTGCATAGTATAACATACTTAACATATTCATCTACAGAATTTAAAATGTTCTTATTCTTGGCATATTTTAACCTTTTGACATTCATTTCATGCCTTTAAGAATTTGATTTTGAAAATGTAATATATGTACTACTAGCATCCCTAAGTGGAAATATTTCTTTTTTCCCCCATGTGTTTTTTCCTTTGTTGTTTTCCCTTATAAAGTTAATTTTATTTGTGTCTGAGATATAGCTTATAAATGGATTTCTTTGGAGTGAGTTTGGGGCTAGGAGCCAGTCCTAAGATATCAATTTAGAATTCTTCCAGTAGGGGAATGCCATCCAGAGGGGAACCACCCATGAAAGATCCAGGTAAATTAGCAAGGAACACAGTAAAACAGTAACCTGACATCCTTTATGAATCATCTCCTCTACTTTTTACAGATTTTTACAGAGTTTTCAATGGCTCTAAAAAAAAACATTGATGTTATACGTAACAGCTACTTCAGCTGTATTCTCTCAGACTTGAGGATGGAACTCTTCCTTTTTTTAAAAAAAATATTTATTTATTTATTTGAAAGGCAGAGAGAGAGAGAGAGAGAGAGAGGGAGAGAGAGAGTGAGAGACAGAGAAAGGTCTTCCATCCATTGTTTCACTCCCCAAATGGCCACAAGGCTGGAGCTGGGCCGATCTGAAGCCAGGAGCCAGTAGCTTCCTCCAGTTCTCCCATGTGTGTTCAGGGACCCAAGGACTTGGGCCAATTTCTTCTGCTTTCTCAGGCCATAGCAGAGAGCTGGATTGGAAGTGGAGCAGCCAGGACTGGAAGCGGCACTCATGGGATGCTGGCAGTGCGGAGGCAACTTTATCTGCTACACCACAGCACCGGCCTCTGGAACTCTTCCCAACATTCTGCTTGGAGTCACAGTATTTCTAGAAATGCAGTTGTTTTATTTTTAATTCTTTTATTTTGGAAAATATTTTTAGGTTACATGAAAGTTGCAAAATTTCAAGGCCATGGAGTCAAGGAATGAATGAGTAGCTGTTCCAGATTAAAAAACTAAAGAGACATGGTAGCTTACTGCAATGTGTGATTCTGAATTGGACTCTTTGCAGACATTATTAAGACTAGCACAACTTGAGTAGTCTCTGAGGATTAGATGGTAAAATATCAATATTAATTTTCTGACATTTATGTTTGTACTATGAGAATGCCTTTGTATGAAATATGTATTATTCTATTTGAGGGTCATGGGTCATTCATTGTATTATCAACTTACTCTCAAATATCCAGGAAGATAAATTCTTTGTTCTGTACCTGTTCTGTATCTGTTAGATTTTGTAAGTTGATATTGTTTCAAAATATAAAATTCTTTAATGATAGGAAGGAAAAAAGGTATAGTCATGATCATTTTTCCACAAATGCCCTCTACAGCACATTTTCACCCATAAGTATATGGTCCAGTCCAGCATCATGTATTGAATTTAATTGTCATATCACATTTATCTCCTTTAATTTTCTAAGCAATTGTGAAGAGTTTCTTAGTTTTTTTTTATCTTTACAACATAAACATGTTTGAAGTGATCATGCCACTAATCCTTATCTTAATTTCACTGTATATATTTAGTTCAACAACTTTATAATGTTTTGATGGCTCAATGTTTTGATGGTTCAGTGAAAACAGAAAGTTGATTTTCTTGAATGCTTTCATTTCCGCCTTGTCTGTAACTGACCTCTTGGTCAGGAGCTACAACATTTTACTTCCAGTGCAACTTCTGTTCATTTATGTTCATCCATGCAGGCAAGTGTATACTTATGTATCAAGAAGAAATAGTGCTATTTTAGAATTTGGCTATAGTTTGTGACACCTAGCCAAGGAAAAATGAAAGGTTCATGTTGGTATAGGAAAAATCTCCTGATGGTAATGGGTAATAATGTAGAGCAAGATTTCTGGCTAGTGGTCAGATGGAAGAGGTATAGACAAAAAAGACTGATATTATAAATAATAAAATATGAATTTTTGGCCATTGGTGTACAGGTAGATGCAATAAGTATGAAGACTTGGAAAAGAGTGTAGAGAAGGACAAGAATAGGCTTGAATGAGATATGTGTGCAAAGAGAGATGGCCAATAAGAAATACCATGCATATGGATGGCAGCAGAGGCCAACAATAAACTTAATCTGTCTTCTGTTCATGCTGCACTGAAGTATAATCTCCTCATATTTCCCAAGTATGTAGCAAAGTCAGCTATAAACAAAGGACCAGTTGGTGGTGCTTCAGAAACTATAGGGAAAGAGAAAGCACAGCTTATGGAAATGTCACAGGTGACAGTAGCTCCAGAACACAGCTGGCCAGGATGATGATAAAACGCTTTCAGCAGGAGTATGAGTTCAGACCACATAAATGGAAGCCTCCAGAAATACCCAGAAAGCATGGAGGAGTATTTGTGTATTTCAGTAATTTTCATGGAGACTCAGCCTGTTTTTTTTTTTTTTTTTTTTTTTTTTTTTTTTTTTTTTTTTTGATGAGGGTAATAGCGAGTGAAAGGGGAGGAGGCAGGGTGAATATCTGGATTACACTGGTAAAACTATTTTTTTTTCTCCTGCAGAAGTCTCTTTTTTTATTTCAGATTAAATCATGTCATGCTTTTATGCAATAGAATTAGTTTTCCACAGATTCTGTTGCTTTCTAGGATTCTGTTATTTACTGATAGAATTTCATGTTAAAATATTTGAAGCAAGGTTAAGAAAATGTGAAGAAAGGCAAAATACTTCTAAAGAGTGAAAGGGAAAGCTGTTTCTATTTTTTTTTTTAAATAAAGGCTCTTCAAGTCCTGTCTTCATTTCCTAGAACCCTACATCTGTGTCTGCCACCCCTTGTGTCCATCTCAAACAAGGACTATGGCAACACACAAGTACCCAAGAAACCCAACCCTGGAGGTCTCACTGCCTGGATGTATTTTCCCCAAAGAACCATTTCCCCTAAGTCTGTGCCACTTGGTTGAGAGTTCTGAAGACATCCCAAGACTCCAGCTGGCACACACCAGCATTTCAGAACTATGGCAAAAGACTCAAATTATATTAATCTATTCATCTATCTCTCACAAAATGATCTTTGGGGTAGTTGCTTTGTGATGTCAGATGAAGAGTGGACCTGGGTCTGTCCTGTTGCTTCTTCTGAGTGATGCTTCTGCACCTATCACATGCTTTTGCTGTTTCTTCGGGTTTTTCTAACTTTTAGACTGACTTTTGATGTGCTTACCTCACACACATACCTATATTCTAAGGATAAATGTTGATTCTCCAAGAATATATGCTCTAAAACTTGAGTTAAGAGAAGAAATGAGACATTCAGTTGCCACACAGGAGCATGAAGCCACCACACTGCTTCTGCAAGTGTGCACATCATGGTATCACTTTGGTGAGTGAAGCTCTGCCTTGGACTGTCAGGGAATATTCATTTGTTTATGAGGGATCAGATTTTGATTTGAATTATATTTGGTTACAAAGTTCATGTTTGTTGTCAAGCTGCTGCTTTCAGAAGTTTTTGGTTGTTTGGTAAGGTTAGGGCTCTATTCCCTTTCTTTTGCATTGCATGTAAGTGGAATTTTGATCTTGGGATATTGTTAACTTTTATTCTAAAGTTAATAATTAGTCTATGTAATTACTACTGTGGGTTCTCATTAGATTTTTTTAAATCTTTGGTATTTAAAGGAACAAGTCAACTAGTATGAAATTTTTTTAGTATTGGGGTATTATATATAAAATAACTTTAGTGTTGGGATGTTATGTATAATATAACTTTTCCTTATCATTCATATTTCAGCTTAAATATCACTTTTTCAAGTGATCTCTCAGCCTGGGTTAGGGCCCTCTGTATTAAAAGCCACTTATACTTTTTCTTCAGAGGATTTTTATTTTTCATTTTCAAATTTGATGTGTTGCATTCTATCTCTGTTTAGTGATTTTTCTAGAATGAATGGGTGAGCAGGATTTAAAAGGACTTACAGGAATTCTTGAACATTGGCTGACAATGAAACCTCCAGGTATATCACAGTATATGCAGTCTCATAAGGGGGAGTTGACAATAAACAAAACCACACAAATAAATGGATAAATAAAAAATTTGAAAGGTGTTAGAAAAATAAGATTATTGACTTCTCTAAGCCAAAATAAAAAGGGGGACTCATACTAAGCTGAGTAGAAAATTCAAGTACCATGATATTGGAAATTTGGAATCCTGTAAAGGGTGTACTGTACAAAAGCAAATGTCCCTGGCTCTTCAGGTCATCAGGGTGCTTATGGAAAACATGTTTGAACCTTTTTTTATTTGTATTTTTAAAAATTTAATGAATTAGAAAATTCATTGGAAGTTAAGCAATTAAGCCCCTCTTAAATTAACCAAATAAGAAAAACAATCTATTTCATGTGATCTTTTCAAGGGAAAAATTCTGGCGGTGCACTTTATACTATATCTTCAGTTAGAGTAAACTCTATGATACCACAATAACTAATATTCATGAACGTGCCCCAAATTAATTAAATATTATATTAAATTACATTATTTCTTCCAACCTGTTTATAAAGCAGGTGCATGCATAGATACATTTTTTGACAACTAAAGTGTTTATCTGATTACTTTCTTTTTTAATTTTTTAAATTTTATTTAAGGTATACAAATTTCATATATACAGATTTAGGAACCTAGTGAAATTTCCCACCCTACACTCCCTCCCACCTGAACTCCCACACATCCTCATGCTTTCTCTCTCATTCCTGCTCTTAATTTTTATAGTGATCTATGTTCTATTCTTTATATTCATAAGATTAATCCTACGCTAAATAAAGAGTTCAACAAATAGTAAGAAGAAAAAAAAAAAAACAATGTTCCTCAAGAATAGAGACAAGGGCTGTAAACAGTCATCAAATCTCAAAATGTCAATGTCATGCCTATATATTACATTTTTGGTACTCTATTAGTTACCACAGATCAGGGAGAACTTATGGTATTTGTCTTTGGGGGAGCTTATTTCAGTAAGTATAATGGTTTCCAGTTGCATCCATTTTGTTACAAAAGGCAGGATTTCATTCCCTCTCTCTCTCTTTTTTTTTTTTTTTTTTGACAGGCAGAGTGGACAGAGAGAGAGACAGAGAGAAAGGTCTTCCGTTTGCCGTTGGTTCACCCTCCAATGGCCGCCATGGTTGGTGCGCTGCGGCCAGTGCACCGCGCTGATCTGATGGCAGGAGCCAGGTGCTTCTCCTGGTCTCCCATGGGGTGCAGGGCCCAAGCACTTGGGCCATACTCCACTGCCTTCCCGGGCCATAGCAGAGAGCTGGCCTGGAAGAGGGGCAACTGGGACAGAATCCGGTGCCCCGACTGGGACTAGAACCCGGTGTGCCGGCGCCGCAAGGCGGAGGATTAGCCTAGTGAGCCGCGGCGCCGGCCTTCTTTTTTTTTTTTTTTTTTTAAACAACTGAGTAGTATATATATATATGTGTGTGTGTGTGTATATATATATATATATATATACCACAATTTCTTTATCTAGTCATAGTTGATGGACATCTGGGTTGATTCCATAGCTTAGCTATTGTGAATTCAGCTGTATTAAACATGGGGGTGAAGATAACTCTTTCATATGCTGATTTCATTTCATTTAGGTAAATTCCTAGGAGTAGAATGGCTCCATCATATGTTATATCTATTTTCAGCTTTCTGAAGTATTTCCATACTGTCTTCCACAATGGTTGTACTAGTTTTCATTCCCTCCAAAAGTGGATTAGGGTACCTTTTTCCCTGAATCCTTGCTAGCATTTATTTATTTATTTTTTTAACTTTTATTTAATGAATATAAATTTCCAGTGTACAGCTTATGGATTACAATGGCTTCCCCCCCTCATAACTTCCCTCCCACCTGCAACCCTCCCCTCTCCCGCTCCCTCTCCCCTTCCATTTGCATCAAGATTCATTTTCAATTCTCTTTATATACAGAAGATCAATTTAGTATAAAGATTTCAACAGTTTGCACCCACATAGAAACACAAAGTGAAACATACTGTTTGAGTACTAGTTATAGCATTAAGTCAAAATGTACAGCACATTAAGGACAGAGATCCCACATGAGGAGCAAGTGCACAGTGGCTCCTGTTGTTGACCCAACAAATTGACACTCTAGTTTATGGCGCCAGTAACCATCCTAGGCTGTCGTCATGAGTTGCCAAGGCTATGGAAGCCTTCCAAGTTTGCCGACTCTGATCATATTTAGACAAGGTCATAAAAGACAGAGTGAGGATAGTAACCAATGATCCTAAGAGTGGCATTTACCAGGTTTGAACAATTATACAGCATTAAGTGGGAAAGAGGACCATCAGTACACACATGTTGGGAGTAGAGCCATTGGTGGTAGAGTAGAGGTTATGATTACAAAGGAATGAGGCCCAAGTGCACTAGACAGGGCCTAGAACAAAGGACAGAGTCATTATTAGAGGAGCTAAGAATGGTGCTGTCTAAGCTACAATTAAGTTTTCTGATTGAGAGGCAAATAGAACCTGATAGAAGGGGCTTGATAATAATCTGGTGGGCTTTAGGCCTTGTAAGTTAAGAGGCCCAGACCTATCTATCTCTTCACATGGGGTATATCCTAAGGGAGGTGTGAACCTCCTAGGGGAAGGCACTCTGTTGACTTTCATTACTTGGCTGGCCTGGGAGGAGAGCTGGCCAGGTAAAGGCAGGTGGCATCTCTAACAAGAAATTTACAGTTCTGCCTGCAATGTTGCTGACCATACTTGACCACACCCTCAGCTGCAGTGGTCACTTTGGAAGTTGGGCTGAGTGAAGGGCTTTTCAGCTTAGAGCCAATAAGATCTGTGGCTCTGACCTGGGCATCCTTCGACTCCAGGGCAGGTCCATTTCCAGTGATCCAACTCTTGGCAGAGCTGCCAGGGCTCTTCACAAGCTGACTTCTGCTGAAGCCCAGGCTTACCACATTGAAAGCCACTGCAGTGGACTGGCCTGTTGGGTCTCCTTGAGGGCAGATCACTGTACAGATCAGCCATTAATAGGCCTGCCACCCATTGCTTCTGATGCCTAGCTTTCTTTTCCTCCTGGTTTGTGTTAAAGCAGACCAGAGGATGCAAGTCAAGGGAGTGCACGTTTCCCATCTCTAATCTTCGGTGGCCTGAACTACAAGTCTATAGTCACAGGCATGTTCTGTAGTAGTTTTTCTAAGGTAGACAATGCCCATGAGGAAAATTATATTCTCACTTTAAAACTTTCTTTCCCTTTGGTCTGAAAGGGAGGTTTTTTCTACTTACTGTATAGTTCGCTGATGGCGAAGTGAATCTAGCTATGAGATTATTATTTGAGTTCTTATTTTGGCTATGCTATTGCTGAAAAATGTTAGCCATCTCTTATAAGGTCTAAAGATTAAATTGTGCATCCTACAGATTCCTTCATAATAGAATTAGTTTCCTACCTTGAAGAGAATAGAGAAATGAAAGAACAAGTTGGGCTTAGAATAGAGAAATGAGGGAGCAAGTCCTAGATCGCTTGCTGACAATAGCAATATCACATGAATACTTAGCAAACCGTTTCAACCATTAGATAACAACTTAAGAAAACATTTACCAGAAGGTCCAATGCCTTCTATAAATTTTAAGAATCATGTATTTGAAAACACCTCTTAAATATCTAACGTGGTGTAGTTTGTTTAGCCAGTAAACTTAAGCACAACCATCTAAAATGTTTTTAGTTTCTTTCTACCAACAAGTCTAAAACATATGATACACAGGTTCAGGTCCCACAAATTAAAATGTATCTTTGATTGATTTTAGCAGCTTAAATTTATGGACAATCTTATCTATAAGCCATTTAAAATAAAACTCTTAATAAAATTTTCCCATGTGGACATACAATATGTACACACATATAACATAGCATAATAGACCAATATAGCAATTTTAATAATAGCTTTTAAAATCTTTAACTCTTTTTGTAGATTGCCAATTGATTTGAATTGCTTTTTGTTTTTAGTAACCTCAGTTAACCATACTTTCTCTCAGTTGGTACTGTTAATACATTATTGGCTTCATCTGTTTACAGAGCCATCCCAAAGTACTGAATACAATAAAAGTGGCTGGAAAAAGTCCATAGGTACCTATAGGAGGACAGCTAAACACAGAACCAACAACGCTTTAGTTTTATGAGCAGCAGATCATATATAACTGTGGATGACAAAAGACTTTAAGTCGCCATGTTTAAAATTATAAACTTATCAGCCAACAAGAGGCACTTGCTTACTTCACAGTATTTTTGAAAGCACCTGTAGGATTTTACAAGTATTTAACCCTTTAAGCCTCTGGGGCTTTCTCATTAAGATAACTATCATGTCTAGTAACACAAGATCATTAGACTTTTGAATTCTCAAACATTTGTATTAATAGCATTTTCCATTATAGAAACTTAAAGTCTGGTACCACATCACATCTTGACAGTCCTTCTAATATACTCCAAATAGACTGATTAGTTGGTGTCTCTATAAGATGAGAGACGTAGGTCCTTCGATTTTTTCAGTTGGGCCCAAACTGGAAAAACCAAAGTCCAGGATTTACTGGAAATTTTAGAGACCAGATTGTTTGGAACTTTGATTTTTTGAATGCCTGTCAAGAATGCCAAGAAGGCTTAAAATCCAAAATATCTGGTTGAAATAAGATTTCTTAAAATCATGACATAACATAGACCAAATTTGATCATTGTTACAAGGTGATTATTCAAATTTTTGAAAAAAGCACATATTTAAATAACCCATAGCTCTTAATAAAAATTCAGCTGTTTTTGAACAATTAGAATTTAACAGACATCAAGAGAACATAATAGATTACTTTAAGACATTGATTTAACAGAGCATCAGAGTTTAATTCTATGTCAAAGAGAAATTGAGCTTCCTGTGATCTTTTGCTGTGAGGTTTCCTTCCTTTACCTTCTTTCATATTGGTGACCATGTTTCTGTGTTTCTGTGTGTAAGACATCTTTAAGCATCTTTTGCAGGGCAGGATGAGTGGCAACAAATTCTTTCAGTTTCTGTTTGCTATGAAAAGTCTTCATTTCACCTTCATTCACAAATGAGAGCTTTACGGGATATAATATTCTGGGCTGGCAGTTTTTCTCTCTTAGTACCTGGGCTATGTCTCGCCATTCCCTTCTAGCTTGTAGGGTTTCTGATGAGAAGTCTGCTGTGAGTCTAATTGGAGATCCTCTAAGAGTAATCTGACGTTTCTCTCTTGCACATTTTAGGATCTTTTCTTTATGTTTCACTGTGGTGAGTTTGATTACAACATGTCGTGGTGAGGATCTCTTTTGGTCATGTTTATTAGGGGTTCTATAAGCTTCCTGTACTAAGATGCCTCTGTCCTTCTCCAAACCTGGGAAATTTTCTGCTAGTATCTCACTGAAAATGCCTTCTAATCCTTTCTCCCTCTCCATGCCTTCAGGAACTCCTAGAACCCGAATGTTGGTTTTTTTAATAGTATCCTGTAGATTCCCGACAATATTTTTTAGATTTCTAATTTCTTCTTCTTTTCTTTGGTTTGCCTGTTTCCTTTCCTGTTCTCTGTCTTCTAAGTCTGATATTCTCTCTTCTGCTTCGCCCATTCTGTTTTTAAGGCTCTCTAATGTGTTTGTCATTTGATCTATTGAACTCTTCATTTCCTTATGATTTCTAGTCACTATCAGAGTTTCTTGTTCCACTAGTTGTTTCATTTCATTTTGATTCCTCCTTAATATTTCACTTTCACGAGAGAGATTTTCTATCTTGTCCATGAAGGATTTCTGTAGTTCAAGAATTTGTTTTTGAGAACTTCTTAATGTTCTTATCAATTTTTTGAGATCCGCTTCTTGCATTTCTTCGATCTCATCATCTTCATAATCTTGAATTGGGGTGTCTTTTTCATTTGGGGGCGTCATAGTTTCTTCCTTGTTCTTGTTAGCTTGGTTTTTGCGTTTGTTGTTTGGCATGTTGGAGATATTTGGTTTCTTCACTGTGGTGTTTTTTCTTGTTACACTATGGCTCTATATTAAGTGGACTGTCTGCTTTCAGTGGAGCCTTAGAGGCTTGAGATGAGTGTGGACTGAGAGCTGTGTTTGGTTCCTCAGGGTTGAGGGTGTGTCAAGGATGACACTCCCAGGTTAGGTGTGGTAAATCTCTCTTTCTTTTTTTGATTTAAAAGGGAAGTAATTCCGCACAGCTGAACGTAATTGGAGGTAGTTAGCAGGCAAATTATATACCCACAGGAGCCAGAGATCGGAAGCTCTTTCCCAAGGACCACACAGGGAATCTCTGCTGCCCTCAGTGTGGGTTCCAATTCTCCTGCAGTCTCCCACTGGGTTGCCAAGTTAGATGCTAATCTCCTGTTATTTCTCCCCTCCCCCCCCAGAGTCAGGTTTTTCTGCTAGGCTCAGGGCTGGTGCAGACCTGAGGTCGCCCTGCTTATGACGTATGTCCAAAATGGCGCCTGCTCTGTCTTGCTCGCCTTTGAGAGGTGAGCGGAGAGAGAGAAACTTGTGTCCGTATCAGTCACTTTTTTAATTTTTTTTTCTCTCTCTTCTAGTTAGCCTGGTGAACTTTTCCCCACGGAGTTTCAAGCCTCGTTCCCTCTAGCCTCCTCTTTCCGGTTGCCTGCTGGTATCTCGGGCTATGGAGGTTCGGCTCACCTCGCGTTCCAGCGCTGGTGCGTTGAGTCTGCCGCTGGTGTCCCGAACTTGGGCTCCTACACTCTCCACGCAGGTCCACTGTGAATCACTAGTTCCGGAAGAGTTTCCTCTGCTGTTTCATCCCCTACTCTTCCTTGACCCTGAAGTATCTCCACTTATATTAAACTTTCTCTCCCCCCGGACTAAGTGTGCTCCCTGCTTATTCCGCCATCTTGCCGCCTCTATGTTGGGATTTTCCTTCCTGCTAGCATTTATTGTTTGTTGACTTCTATATGAGAGCCATTCCAACTGGGGTGAGGTGAAACCTCATTGTGTTTTGATTTGCATTTCCCTGATGGCTAATGATCCTGAGAATTTTTTTATGTGTCTGTTGGTCATTTCGGTTTTCTCTTTTGAAAAATGCCTGTTCTAGCCCTTTGCCCATTTCTTAACTGGATCGATGTTGATGTTTTATCAGTTGCATAGTTTGCAAATATTTTCTCCCATTCAGTAGATTGACTCTTCACTTTGCTAAGTGTTTCCTTTGTGGTGCAAAAGGTTCTCAGCTTATGTAATCCCTTTTGTCTATTTTGTCTTTGATCGCCTGTGCTTCTGGGGCTTTTGGTGTCCTCAAGTAACTCATTGAAGATTTCCCAGTGAATAGCTGAGTGGTGCCATCTCCTGTCAGTTGTCTTGGGCACTTTGATGTTTTCTCTTCAGATTATGCTCTTTCTCCTTTTGTCAAATTGCATGGACAGAGATGCCTTTGCTTCCTAGTCCTAGAGTTAGTCAGATGGCTTCAAGCTATGAAACAATTATTATTATTATTATTATTTTTGACAGGCAGAGTTAGACAGTGAGAGAGATAGACAGAGAGGAAGGTCTTCCGTTCTGCCATTGGTTCACCCCCCAGTGGCCACTGCGGCTGGCACGCTGCGACCGGCGCACTGCGCTGATCTGAAGCCTGAAGCCAGGAGCCAGGTGCTTCTCCTGGTATCCCATGCGGGTGCAGGGCCCAAGCACTTGGGCCATCCTCCACTGCCCTCCCGGGCCACAGCAGAGAGCTGGACTGGAAGAGGAGCAACTGGGACAGAACTGGCACCCCGACTGGGACTAGAACCCAGGGTGCTGGTGCAGCATGTGGAGAATTAGCCAATTGAGCCTCAAACCATTATTGTTCTGAGGATGTTCTCTGTGCTAACATGCAAGGATACAGCAGCTAACCCTTTTGGGGGACAAATCATGATAGTTCAAATGTCTCCCATACAATGAGCACCAAGTTGCTATTTAGGATGGTGTTTCTGAACTTACCAATTGTGAAGAATGACTTTGAGCAGATGGATAGACCAATGGAACAGAAAAGAAACACCAGAAATTAATCCAAACATCTACAGCCAACTTATATTTGATCAAGGATCTAAAACCAATTCCTGGAGGAAGGATAGTCTATTCAACAAATGATGCTGGGAAGACTGGATTTCCACATGCAGAAGCATGAAGCAAGACCCCTACCTTATACCTTATACCTTATACCTTATACCTTATACCTTATACCTTATACCTTACACAAAAATCCACTCAACATGGATTAAAGATCTAAATCTATGACCCAACACCATCAAATTATTAGAGAACATCGGAGAAACCCTGCAAGATATAGGCACGGGCAAAGGCTTCTTGGAAAAGACCCCGGAGGCACAGGCAGTCAAGGCCAAAATTAACTATTGGGATTACATCAAATTGAGGCATTTCTATACTGCAAAAGAAACAGTCAGGAAAATGAAGTGGCAACCAACAGAATGGGAAAAAATATTTGCAAACTATGCAACAGATAAAGGATTAATAACCAGAATCTACAAAGAGATCAAGAAACTCCACAACATCAAAACAAACAACCCGCTTAAGAGATGGACCAAAGACCTAAATAGACATTTTTCAAAAGAGGAAATGCAAACTGCCAACAGACACATGAAAAATAGGATCACTAGCAATCAGGGAAATGCAAATCAAAACCACCATGTCGTTGCACCTCACCCTTTTTAGAATGGCTCACATACAGAAATCTACCAACAATAGGTGGTAGATGCTGGGGAAAAAGGGACACTAACCCACTGTTGGTGGGAATGCCTAGTGGTAAAGCCACTATGAAAGTCAGTCTGGAGATTCCTCAGAAACCTGAATATAACCCTACCATACAATCCAGCCATACCACTCCTTGGAATTTACCTCAAGGAAATTAAATTAGCAAATAAAGAGTTGTCTGCACCTCAGTGTTTATTGCGGCTCAATTCACAATAGCTAAGACATGGCATCAACCTATATGCCCATCAACAGAAGACTGGATAATGAAATTATGGGATATGTACTCTATAGAATACTATACAGCAGTTAAAAAAAATGAAATCTGGTCATTTGCAACAAAATGGAGGAATCTTGAGAACATCATGCTGAGTGAAATATGCCAGTCCCAAAGGGACAAATATTGTATGTTCTCCCTGATCAGTGACAACTAACAGAGCACCTAAAAGGAAACCTGTTGAAGTGAAATGGACACTATGAGAAACAATGACTTGATTAGCCCTTTTCCTGACTGTTGAGGAACAACTTACTACTTTATTCCTTTTAGTATTTTTTTGGTTCTATGTAATACTGTTGGTTGAACTCTGTAATTAACATACAATTATTCTTAGGTGTTTAAATATAACTGAAAAGTGATCCCTGTTAAATATAAGAGTGGGAATAAGAGAGGGAGGAGATGTTCAATTTGGGACATGCTCAATTGGACTTGACCCTAATGGTAGAGTTAGAAACGTGCCAGGGGATTCCAATACAATCCCATCAAGGTGGCTTGTACCAATGCCATCTCACTAGTCCAAGTGATCAGTTTCAGTTCATAATTGATCACAATGATAGGACTAAGAGTGAAAGGGATCACATAAACAAGACTAGTGTCTGCTAATACTAACTGATAGAATTCGAAAGGAGAGAATGATCCAACATGGGAAGCGGGATACACAGCAGACTCATAGAATGGCAGATGTCCTAAATAGCACTCTGGCCTCAGAATCAGCCCTTTAGGCTTTCAGATCTGCCTAAAAAGCTCATGTATTTCAGGGCATGGAAAGCCAAGACACTCTGGCAAAAAAAAAAAAAAAAAAACTAAATGAAAGATCTCTGTGAGGGAGATCCCAGCAGGAAGAATGGGCCATCAAAGGAGGTACCTTTCTCTGAAGGGAGGAGAGAACTTCCACTTTGACCATGACCTTGTCGAAATAAGATCAGAGTTGGTGAACTCAAGAGGCCTCCATAGCCTTGGTAGCTCATGACAAGAGCCTAGGGTGATTACTGATGCCATAAATGAGTGTCAATTGTTAAATCAACAACAGGAGTTCCTGTGCACTTACTCCTCATATAGGATCTCTGTCCTTAATGTGTTGTACTATGTGAATTAATGTTATAACTAGTACTCAAACAGTACTTTACACTTTGTGTATCTTTGTGGGTGCAAACTCTTCAAATCTTTACTTAGTACATACTAAATTGATCTTCTGTATATAAAGATAATTGAAAATGATTTTTTTTATTTAGTAAATATAAATTTCCAAAGTACAGTCTATGGATTACAATGGCTTCCCCTCCCCCATAATTTTTCTCCCACTCAAACTCCTCCCATTCCCCGCTCCCTCTCCCATTCCATTCACATCAAGATTCATTTTCAATCATCTTTATATACAGAAGATCGATTTAGTATACATTAAGTAAAGATTGCATCAGTTTGCACCCACACATAAACACAAAGTGTAAAATACTGTTTCAGTACTAGTTCTAGCATTACTCCACATTGGACAACACATTAAGGACAGATCCCACATGAGAAGTAAGTACACAGTGACTCCTGTTGTTGACTTAACAATTTGACACTCTTGTTTATGGCATCAGTAATCTCCCTAGGCTCGAGTCATGAGTTGCCAAGGCTATGGAAGCCTTTAGGTTTCGCTGACTTCGATCTTATTCCAACAGGGTCATAGTCAAAGTGGAAGTTCTCTCCTCCCTTCAGAGAAAGGTACCTCCTTCTTTGATATCCCCATTCTTTCCACTGGGATCTTACTCGCAGAGACCTTTCATTTAGGTCTTCTTTTTGAAAATGAATTTTGATGTGAATGGGATGGGATAGGGAGTGGGAGATGGGAGGGTTGTGGGTGGGAGGGAGGTTATGGGGGAAAAAGCACTGTAATCCAAAAGTTGTACTTTGGAAATTTATATTTATTAAATGAAAGTTAAAAAAAAGAATGACTTTGTACTTATTTTTATTTTCAGCCTGTCATGGCCTGATACTTTTATGTAAAGTTACTGAACGTCCCATAATGCTATTAAGCATTATAAATGAAGTTTATTCTCCACAGGTTCTGTTGTTTCCTGGGGTACTGTTGTTTGTTAATACAGTTTCATTTCATGTTAAAATATTGTAAGCAGCATTAAGAAAATGCGAAGAAATTCAGAATAGTTCTAAAGAGCATAGGGAAAACTCTTCACGACTGTTTTTTCTTATAAAGGTTCTCCAATTCCTGTCTTCATTTCCTGAAATCTCCTGTCTGTGTCTGCCTCCGCTTGTGTCCTCCCCAAGTAGTGGCTATGGCAGCACACAAGACCTGAGAAACCCAACCCTGGAGGTTTCACTGCTTGGATCTACCTTCCCTAAGGACTCATTTCACTTTGTCTGCGTTACTTGGTTGGGAGTTCTGGAGATACCCCAAAGGCTCCAGCTCATATGCACCAGTTTCAGGAATGTGAAAAAGAGTGTCCTATAAAATTATATTCATGTATCTTTCAAAAAATGGTTTGTAGGGAAGTTGCTTTAGAGTCTAAGAACAAAGTGGAACTGGATCCTCCTTTTTGGTTATTCTTAGTGATATTTCTGCTGGTTTGGACTTACCACACCTTTTTTAAAAATTAATTAATTAATTTATTTTTTTGACAGGCAGAGTGGACAGAGAGAGAGACAGAGAGAAAGGTCTTCCTTTGCCATTGGTTCATCCTCCAATGGCTGCAGTGGCCGGCGCACCACGCTGATCCAAAGGCAGGAGCCAGGTGCTTCTCCTGGTCTCCCATGGGGTGCAGGGCCCAAGCACTTGGGCCATCCTCCACTGCACTCCTGGGCCACAGCAGAGAGCTTGCCTGGAAGAGGGGCAACCGGGACAGAATCCAGCGCCCTGACCGGGACTAGAACCCGGTGTGCTGGCGCCACTAGGTGGAGGATTAGCCTGTTGAGCCACTGCTCCGGCCTACCACACCTTTTGCTGTTCAGTTTATTTTTCACTGTTAGACTGAGTTTGTCTTGTGTATCCCACATACACATACTAGTATCCAAAGGATAAACATTAATTCTCTAAGATTAAGTTCTGTAAAACTTGAGTGCGGAGAGGAAGAGAGGATACTTCAGTTGCCACATAATGAGCATGAGGCCACCATACACATTTTACAAATGTGCAAGTCATGGGATCTATGCTGAGTGAAGTTCTCTTGGGTCAGCCAGAGCATTCATAATGGATCTGCTTGACACATCAGTGGCAGTTCTCTGATTTCCTGGAAGGAGACTTTGAAATTACTTTTTTTTTTTTGACAGGCAGAGTAGACAGTGAGAGAGAGAGAGAGAGAGAGAGAAAGGTCTTCCTTTGCCATTGGTTCAACCCCCAATGGCCTCTGCTGCCAGCGTGCTGTGGCCGGTGCACTGCACTGATCTGAAGCCAGGAGCCAGGTGCTTCTCCTGGTCTCCCGTGGGGTGCAGGGCCCAAGCACTTGGGCCATCCTCCACTGCCCTCCCAGGCCACAGCAGAGAGCTAGACTGGAAGAGGGGCAACCGGGACAGAACTGGCGCCCCGACCAGGACTAGAACCCGGTGTGCTGGCGCTGCAGGCAGAGGATTAGCCTATTGAGCCATGGTGCTAGCCTGAAATTACTTTTTAAAAAGTATTTTATTTATTTATTTATTTGAGAGGCAGAGTGACAGACACAGGGAGAGACAGAGAGAAAGGTCTTCCATCTCCTGATTCACTCTCCAAATGGTTACAATGGCCAGAGCTGGGTTGATCCCAAGTAAGGAACCAAGAGCTTCATCTGGGTCTCCCATATGGGTGCAGGGGCTCAAGCACTTGGGCCATCTTCTATTGTTTTACTGAGCCATAGTAGAGAGCTGGATTAGAAGAGGAGCAACTGGGACAGGAACCAGTGCCCATATGAGATTCCAGCTCTGCAGGCAGTTTAGCCTCCTATGCCACAGCACCAGGCCTGAATGCCTGTTTTAAGGACATGAGTGAATTTCTAGCCAAAAGATGCAGTCTCCATCTTTTTTTTTTTTTTTTAAAGATTTGTTTATTTATTTGAAAGGCAGAGTTACAGAGAGGCAGAGGCAGGATCCAGGAGCTTTCTCTGGGTTTCCCAAATAGGTGCAGGGGCCCAAGGACTTGGGCCATCTTCTACTGCTTTCCCAGGCCACAGCAGAGAGCTGGATCAGAAGTGGAGCAGCCAGGACTCTAACAGGTGCCCATAAAGGATGCTGGTCCTGCAGGCAGCGGCCTTACCTGCTACACCAAAGTGCCAGCTCCTGGTCTCCATCTTGAGGAAGGGAAAGGAGAAGGCTTAATCTCCTTAGCTGATGGATTTTTATAGTGGAGTTTGTTTCCATTATAGTTACTATATTTGATTATATTGAGTTGTTTAAGAGGGGATCAGAGGTTTGATTTGAATTGTTTGGTTACAAAGTTCATGTTTGTTGGCAAGCCTCTGGTTTTGCAAGTTTTAGTTCACTTGATAAGATTGGGCTCTGCTGGAATTTGAACCCTATCTGGAAAGCACTAATGTGATGCCTCAAGAGTTGTTGTAGGTAACATGTTGTTAGAGAGTCATGAAGGCTTGGCTTTGAGGTTTTTTTAAATTATACAAATGACACCCAGATGTTAGAAGTGTAAGTTAGAGTGGCTTTTATCTTTCATCTGTGTATGATTTATATTTTGAAGTTTTTTAAAATTTTTTATTTTTAATTTTTGACAGGCAGAGTGGACAGTGAGAGAGAGAGAGAGAGACAGAGAGAAAGGTCTTCCTTTGCCGTTGGTTCATCCTCCAATGGCCGCAGCGGCCAGTGCACCGCGCTGATCCAAAGGCAGGAGCCAGGTGCTTCTCCTGGTCTCCCATGGGGTGCAGGGCCCAAGCACTTGGGCCATCCTCCACTGCACTCCCAGGCCATAGCAGAGAGCTGGCCTGGAAGAGGGGCAACCGGTACAGAATCTGGCGCCCTGACCGGGACTAGAACCCGGTGTGCTGGCGCCACTAGGTGGAGGATTAGCCTGTTGAGCCACAGCGCCAGCCTATGATTTATATTTTGATAATAGAAAGCTACCTTATTATTTTTCTACTTTCTTTTCCTTTTTTTTTTTTTATACAGGAACTATCTTTTGGTCTAAATCTCCACTCTAGCTAACAGAATAGGATGATATCAGAAGTCTGGGATCCTGGAAAGGGCACAGTTTTCAAAAGCAAATACCCCCAGCTTTTAAAGTCATCCAGGTGCTCTTGGTGAACAGTGGTTGAATGCTAGAAGGTGTGAAGTAGCTCCTTGAAGATTTCCCAGTGAAGAGCGAGGTGGCACCTGTATTGTCAGTTGTTTCGGGCACTTTGATGTTTGCTCCTCAGATTCAGTTCCTTCTCCTTTTGTCAGATTGCCTGAACAGTTCCCATTGCTTCCTAGTCCTAGAGTCAGTTACTCGCCCCAACCTGCCAAGCTATTATCTCTCTGAGGATGCTCCTTCTGCCAACAGGCAAAGTAGACAGCACTAACCCTTCCCCAGGAGTGAAATACCAGCTCATATATCTTTCATACAATTTACAGGAAGCTCCTTGTTTAGGGCAGTGTTCCTGATCTTATCTATTGTGAGAATGACTATCTTCTTATTTTTATTTTCATTATTCTATGGATTGATGCTTTTTTGTAAAATATAATAAAAACTATACTGCTGCAATAATGAAATGGGGACTAAAAGCAGAAACATACAAAATACAAAGCTCAGGTTTTTTTTATTACTCAAAAGACAAAATCATTCTGCCCATGTGCCAGACAAGTTTATTTTGTTGATTTTTGAAATTCAGATTAATTTTATTTAAATTGGGAACACAATTATTAAAACTCCACACTAAGCAAGACCTCTTCTCCCCCTTTTATTTATAGAAAACATAAGGAGCTTCTAAGTAAGGCAGAAATATTGCTAAGTTAACAAGATCAGATTTGAATTTGGAATCTATTCTCTCAATTGGTTGAAAAGAATGGCTGAAAAATACATTACCAGCAGAAAACAATATATACCTATATGTCCTCAAAGGTACAAATTTGATTACAGAATATACTTTTGTACATGCTTCCATCTCAGAATGCAATTTTGAAAGAGCTCAGTTATGTTTCCTTGGGTTTTAAGAATGTCTAAGATCCTTCTTTATATGAATCTTTGGAAACACACAGTGTTTTACATGTGCACATCAGCAAGTTTGTGCTCTAAAGCAAGGGGAACATCTATAGACATATTGTTACTGTATAGAGAATGGGATGACTTTTTTTTTTTAAAAGTTCTTTCCCAGTGCAAATGTCAGCTATACTAGTTCTTTTATCTCTATGGCAACAGCCTTATTTCCATCAGCATTACTTATTTGTGACAATTGTTTCCATTTCTAAATTATCTTCTGGCAGAAAATTTCACTCCACCTTCTACAGGAAATTCAAACCCATCTCCGATGTATATCTATGTGTAAAAATCTTGGTATCTACCTGTAAATTCAACTGAAGACATCTTTATTACACAGCTGTACATTTCTTCTAGAATTCCAAGTTCAGTATCTAAATCCATTACCATCATTTCATAGTGTGGAAGTTCTCTTGATTTTGTGCTTCAAATTCTAGCACTTAGCACTACACAGTATCTTCAGCCTTTAATGTAATGACATCTCTGTTGCCAGAACTGCTCTGTAAGATGACAAAGCCAAGAGGCTCAGAGAGGTGGGTGTGTTGGAATGGATGTATCACAAACACCTGAAAACCCAGCGGAAGACTGTGTTCCTCAGAATCCAAGGGGGACACTCCTTTCACTAAAGTTAGAAATGCCTCAGTGGTGCAGGGGCAGGAGGTTCACTCCTAATTGCAGGTTGTAATTGCTGTGGCACAGGTGGAATCTCTAGGAGCACCAGGTGAGCTGCATCATAGACATACAGCATGAGTCCATGTTCTGCAGGTCCATGTTGTTTGAGTTGATGTCCTATAAGGCATCACTGATGAGATTCTTGTGTGTCTCCTTCCAGCACATTTTTCAGGATGGAGCCCCTGGACCATGTGTGCCTTGAACATGGTGGTAGAGTTGCAATATATGTGGCTAAAGTCAGTGGGAAGGAGGAAATTGGTCTTACCATGATGATATTTTTTGAGTGTGTAGATCAATTGGCACCCTTATCCATCTCAGCTCTAGGCCAACTGTAATCTATTACCCATCACCACTGATCCCTGTAGGTCACAGCCCCCTGGTTACTATTCAGCCTCTGTTGCCTATTTGGATAATTACACCCTCTTGTTCTGAAGGTTAAGTGCTGCCTCCTGATCTCTGCCATGGCCGAATCCAGTCATCCCAGAATCCTGTGGTGCTTCTCTGCTCTGTACTTGTGCCTGGAAGAGCACAGACACTACTGGGCTTCTTCATGAGGTCAGTGCCAGCCCTCCTCCCCACACTGGGCACTTCTTGTTGCTTTGGTGTGGGGTGTGTGCTCTGGATTGTCCTGAGGGACAGAGACATCTGCCGAGTTTTTGGGTTTTATATGATAGATTTCATTCTAAAACACTCACCTTTTGGAACATCTTGGCTTCTTTGCTGGTCCTCTGCCCAAACAGTTCTGGTATCACTACTACATTTGTCATAGGTCAGTAGTTTTCCCCCAACATTTAAAGCTCTATCCCAGTAGCACAGAACTCCTTCCAGATATTTTTCACAGGCATCAAATTCTTGGTTATAGGCAAATGCTCCTATTTCACTAATCTCTCCCTTAGCTCCTGCTCTTCCAGGCCAAAATGTACTCGCTTTATTTGTAACACATTTTTTTTCAGTTCCTGTGCATGTAATTTAGCTGGGTCTCAATTTTTTTTAGTGAATTATTTCTGAAGTCAGGCTAGGGCTTGACTTTTAATTTTTTTTAGATTTATTTATTTATTTGAAGGGAGAGAGAGGGGTCTTTCATCTGCTGGTTTATTCCCAAATGACTTCAAAGACCAGGGCTGGTGCAGGATGAAACCAAGAGCCTGAAACTCCATCTAGGTCCTCCACATGGATAGTAGGGTCCCATGCACAGCAGCCATCCTCTGCTGCTTTACCAGGCACATTAGCAGGGACCTGGATTGGAAGCAGTGCAGCTGGTATTCTGCTACGGGTTGGCATTGCATGTGGCAGCTTAGCTCACTGCACCAGAATGCCAGCCCCTAAGCCTTGACTTTTAGCCCTAAATATTGGCCTAGAAGCCATCAGATATATAGAAGCATATCTTGTCGAAGGGAAACATCATCTATGAGGCATTCACTTTAACAAGTCTATGCAAGGAGAGACTCATAAGGAGAGTGGGCCACTACTTTAGGCTTAGTGGGTTCAGGAAAATCTGGGGTTTGAGGTTCCCAAGATACTCCCAGTTCAGTCTCAAGCTCTGACCCCTTCCCTATCAGGCCCCTGAAGTTAGTGTTGGAGATTTGTGGGGACCGTATATTTAGACTTCTCTGTGATTTTGGCTGATCTTATAATTAAGTCCTAGTCCTGATCAGCCTAGTTTGCCTTCTGTTGTAAGAAATAAAGGAAAACTTAAATGCTGTCAATGAGGTTTTCATTTTTCAGTTCTGCTTTTAGTTGGTGATTGACCCAAGCTTGCCATTTTTTCCCCTTTAGCACATTAGTGATGTGTAACAATAACCAACTAAACTACAAACTACGGTCCTTATAATTATCATTGCTACTTTATCTCTCTAGTGCTAATTAGATTGCACAAGGCAATGCATACCTGCTGTCTGTATTTCCATCTCAATTCACCATAGGTGAGACTACACTAATTTGCCAATGGGGATTATTTTTCTACTTACCACCAGTGCATTAATGATCTACAGTTTAGCAGCTAAAAACAAACATTTATGTTCTCAAATTTTCTGTTGGGCAGTAGCAGCTTAGCTGGTGGTTTGTTTATCAGTTGATCTCTGTTTCTCTTTCTTCTTTTTTTTTTTTGTAATTAAAGTTGATTTTTTTTGTTGTGTATACTTTTTTTAAACTTATTTAGTAAATATAAATTTTAAAGTTGATTTTTAAAACAGAACTAAAATGAATTATGCAACAACATATAATAGAGGCAATATAGAAGCAGGCATCAATGAGATACCTGTAGCAAAAACTATATAACATAAACAATGAACAAGGGGAAAATATTCATAAAACATTAACAGCATCAATAAAACACTAGCAAATTAATTGAGGAAAAGAAATGTAACACAGATAGCCAGTTTCAGGAATCAAAACAGAATCACTCTTTCAAATCTTGTAAACCTTAGTAAGGTAAGAGGATTTTCTGAAATATTTAGGAATCAGATTTTTGAAACAGATCCAAAGCTACCAAATTTTGGAAATCAATTTACCAAAACACAAATATAGCATAGCATAGGGAACTTCTATATAAACTAAATAAGTTGAATCAGTACTTGAAAAACCCAAACAGTAAATAAACAAATTCTATAAGCAAAATTTCAGGCCCAGATTTTTTTTTTTGGGGGGGGGGGGGCAGGTAGAGTTATAGACAGTGAGAGAGAGAGACAGAGAGAAAGGTTTTCCTTCCATTGGTTCACTCCCCAAATGGCCGCTACAGCCGGCGCTGCGCCAATCCAATGCCAAGAGCCAGGTGCTTCTTCTTCCTGGAATCCCATGTGGGTGCAGGAGCCCAAACACCCGGGCCATCCTCCACTGCCCTCCTGGGCCACAGCAGAGAGCTGGACTGGAAGAGGAGCAACCGGGACTAGAACCCGGTGCCCATATGGGATGCCAGCCCCGCAGGCGGAGGATCAACCAAGTGAGCCACGGCGCCGGCCCCCAGGCCCAGATTTATAACAGAATATTCCAAAGACCTATGATTGAGGTGTTAGCCAAAGCTGCAGTCATCTCAAGGCTTCACCCTGGAAGAAATTCACCCCTAGTTTCATGCACATTGCTGTTGACAGGCCTTAGAAGATCAACTTCCAAACTTGCTGAGAACCCCACTATGGAGTTGTTCTATGATGTGGCAGCTGTTTTTTTCCAGAATGAAGGATCCTAGAGAGAAACTCTCAAATGGAAGGCATGGCATTTTTATAAAAAGACTTCTGGTCTTAGAAGTGATAGTCTACTACTTCTGATGTTACACTTTAGTCATCAAATCCAGCCCACACTTAGTGAGAGATTATGGGGGTTCATCTAACACCTCACAATGGAGTGGAGCCTTTTGGCCATCTTGCTGGCAAATGATCCAGTTCCAGAATCCCATCCTTAGGATCTACTTCTTAGGATTGCTTCTAGTACCAACTGTTTCACTTGGGTTTCCTCAGATACCAGCTTTGAGACAAAAATTGGACTTCTAGTAGTCCCATGAACAAGTTCCATGAACATTATTTGTGAAATGGGGAAAGGTGACACAGGGAAGAGAAGGCCGCCAGTAAATAATACATAATTTATTGTGTTAAATATATTTATGACAAAGTTTATCATGTTGGTCATTTTTAACAATGTTGACAGTTTGATGACATTAAGTAAATGCATATTATTGTGAAACCGTTACCATCATCTATCTCCAGATATCTGCCTTTTCTCAAACTGTAATTCCCTACTTATTATACATGAACTCTTAATTCTATCCTTTCCTTAGCTCCTGGTAAGCACCATCTTAATCTGATTAGATGACTTTGACTACTCTAGGGAGCATGTAAGTAGAAACAGATGGTATTTGTACTTTTCTGACTTGTTTATTTCATTTAGCATAATGGTTTTAAAGTTCATCGAGGTTCTAGCATGTGTCAGAATTTCTTTCCTTTTTAAGGCTAATATTCCATTGCATGTATATACAACATTTTGTTGATGTATTCACCTGTCAATGGACACTTTGATTTCCTCCATTGTGGCTATTGTTAATAATGCTGCTATGAATGTGGGCATGGGGATGCATTTTAAGATAGCTACCAAAGTGAGCAACTAGAGTTTAATTCCATGGGGTTACTCTGTGGATTGTGTTTTTTATAGCAACTTTTTCCAGTCATTTGTTGACAGCTGTTTGGGAAGCTGTAAATTCCCTGGAATGTCTGGAATACTTAACCAGGACTGACAGATTGACCTTATGGAATTCTGGCAAAGTACCTGAAACGTAGCATGGCTGACATTGGCAATTGGAAAGCAACAGGCCCAAGGAAAGGGGTGAAGTCCTAAAGGTATGGATGAGTCACTGATGGCTGCATCCACAAGAATGTTGTGTGAATTGTACTCATAGTGATAGGTTTTAGTTCCAATATGTTTTCTAATCCATTTTAATAACACAGCTTCTCTCTCTTTTTTTTCTACATCTTGTCTCTGTCTTTTCCATTCTATCCAACACAGTGGTGTGTCAAAGTAACGCTTTTTTCAAACACACATTTAAACATGCCAGCCTTTCCTCTAAACTCTGTGAATTTCTCTGGTCCATAGAATTAAATTCTTAAACCTCTGTGACTAAACATTGTCTATAGAATTAAGTCTTACTGACGCCATAAACAAGAGTGTCAAATTGTTAAGTCAACAACAGGAGTCACTGTGTACTTACGTCTCATGTGGGATCTGTCCTTAATGCGTTGTCCAATGTGAAGTGATGCTATAACTAGTGCTGAAACAGTATTTTTACACTTTGTGTTTCTGTGTGGGTGCAAACTGATGAAATCTTTACTTAGTATATACTGAATCGATCTTCTGTATATAAAGATAATTGGAAATGAAAAAAAAAAAAAACCCTGGTGTTAAATTGGAAATGGCATAGAAAATTAATTAATTTTTAAAAAATATCATGTGGTATCTCTGTCCTTAATGTGCTGTACATTTTGATTTAATGCTATAACTAGTACTCAAACAGTATGTTTCACTTTGTGTTTCTATGTGGGTGCAAACTGTTGAAATCTTTACTTAATATATACTAAACTGATCTTCTGTATATAAAGAGAATTGAAAATGAATCTTGATGTGAATGGAAGGGGAGAAGGAGCGGGAAAGGGGAGGGTTGCGGGTGGGAGGGAAGTTATGGGAGGGGGGAAGCCATTGTAATCCATAAGCTGTACTTTGGAAATTTATATTCATTAAATAAAAGTTTAATAAAAAAAAGAATTAAGTCTTCTGCCTCTTTCCTATTAGGTCCAGCCATGCCTTCCCTCTCTCCCTGTTTTATTATGTACACCATGAAATACATGTTCTTTCACCACCTCAACCTTTTTTTTCATGCTGTTACATAAGTTCCAAGTATTCTTTTTCAATTTGGCAAAACCCAGTATACTCATTGAAACTCAGTTCAAAGTTATTTGTGAAGTTTTCTGTAATCTGTCCCAGACAGTATTATTTTTCTTTTCCTGTTACTGGTTGGATTTTAGCTTTTTTTAAAAAAAATTTTGAAATAAAATATATCTACCAAAAATTCAAATAAGTATACAGATAAATGATTTTTTTGTCATCTGATCACACTGATAGCCAACACTCAAGAAAAAAATCATTACTAGTAACTCAAGACTCTCAACTATTCCCCTTTCCATTTCAGTTTTTAACATGTGAAATAAGAGTATATTGTCATTTACATGGTATAATTTAGTGAAGCACTATTTATAACTATATATACCAAATGATATGAAATCAACAAAATTTTTATACTCTACATATTAACTACCACGATTAAGAGACAGCATGTGATATTTGTCTCTTTGGGTCTGGCTTATTCCACTTACTATCATATTCTATAATTGTACCTATTTTGTTGCAAATATCAGAAGTTTATTCTTTTTATGGGTGAGAAATATTCCTTCATACACACACACACACACACCACATTTTCTGTATCCAGTCATCAGTTGATGGACATCTAGGTAGATTCCATATCTTAGCCATTATGAACTGAGCTGATACAGATATTGGAGTGTAGGTAACTTTCATATGCTGATTTCAATTCCTATGGATATATTCCCAGGAGTGGTATAGTTGAGTCCTATGGTAGATCTATTTTTAGTTTTCTGAGGAATCTCTATGCGGTTATTCATAATGGTTGTGCCAGTTACATCTACATCAACAGTGTATTAGGGTATATTTTTGTCTATATCCTCACTGGAAATTTTTTTTGGGGGGGCAATAACCATTGTGAGGTAAGGGGATATATCATTGTGGTCTTTATTTGCATTTTCCTGATGGCTAGTGATCCTCAGGATTTTTTTTAAAGATTTATTTATTTGAAAGACAGACATACACAGAGAGAATCATCCATTTGCTTGTTCATTCCCAAGATGGTCACAATGACCAGCGCTGGGCAATGCCAAAGCCAAGATACAGGAGCTTCTTTCAGGTCTCCTACATGGGTAGTAGGGGCTTAAGTACTTGGGCCATCATCCACTGTTTTTCCTAGGCCATTAGCAGGGAGCTGGTTTGGAAGTGGAGTTGCTGGGAAATGAACAGTGCTGATATGGGATGCCAGTATAGTGACCACTGGCTATGCCACAATGCCATCCCTGAGAATTTTTTCATGTGTCACTTTACTATTTGTGTTTCATTCTTTGAAAAATATTTGTTCATATCTTTTTCCTGTTTCTTAACTAGATTGTTTGTATTATTAGTGAATTTCTTGAGCTCCTTACATATTCTGGTTATTGATGCTTTGTCAGATGGATAGTTTGCAAATATTTTCTTCCATTCTGTCAGTTGCCTCTTTACATTGTTTTTCCTTTGCTGGGCAGAAGCTTCTTAGTTTGATATAATGCCATTTGCCTATTTTTGCTTTTATTACCTGTGTTTCTGGGGTCTTATCCAAGAAGTCTTGCCTAGGCTGATGTCTTTCAGAATTTTCCCTATGTTTTCCTCTAGTGATTTGATTATTTCCGGTCTTAGGTTTAGATGCTTGATCCATCGTGAGTTGATTTTTGAACAGAGTGTGAGGTAGGTGTCTTCTTTCAAATTTCTGCATATGGAAATCCAATTTTTCTGACACTGTTTATTGAAGAAACTGTCCTTTCATCAGCGATTGATTTTAGCTCATTTGTCAAAGGTTAGTTGATAGTAGATGCATGCTTGATTTCTGGGGTTTCTAATCTGTTCCATTAGTCTATATGATCATTTTTGTTCCAGTACCAGGCTATTTTGATTATAGCTGCCCTGTAGTATGTATTGAAATCTGGTATTGTGATATCTCTGGCTTTGATTTTATTGTTTAAGTTTTCTTTAGCTATTCATGCTCTTTGGGTTTCCATATAACATTTTAAGAATTGTTTTTTTCCTTGGTCTGTGAAGAATGTGCTTGGTATTTATATTGGGATCACACTGAAGCTATAAATTGCCTTGGCAAGTATGGATATTTAGATGATATTAATTCTTCCATTCCAATAACTGAAAATTATTCCATTTTTATGTCTTCTTTTTTTAAAAAGATTTTATTTATTTATTTGAAAGTCAGAGTTACAGAGAAGCAGAGGCAGAGAGAGAGAGAGAGAGAGAGAGAGAGAGAGAAAGGTCCTCCATCTGCTGGTTCACTCCCTAAATGGCCACAATGGCCAGAGCTTCACCGATCCGAAGCCAGGAGCCAGGAGCTTCTTCTGGGTCTCCCACGTGGGTGCAGAGGCCCAAGGACTTGGGCCATTTTCTGCTTTCTCAGGCCATAACAGAGAGCTGGATCAGAAGTGAAGCAGCCGGGACTCGAACTGGCGCCTATATGCAATGCCAATGCTGCAGATCAGGGCTTTAACACACTGCGCCACAGCGCTGGCCCTATGTGTCTTCTTCTGTTTCTTTCATTAATGTTTTGTAATTTTCATGTATAGATCTTTCACTCCCTTGGTTAATTTATCCCTAGATATTTAAAGTTTTTTTTTTTTTTTAGTTATTGTGAATGGTACTGATTTTGCAAGTTCTTGTCAGCATGGCATTGTTCATGCATACAAAAGCCATTGATTTTTGTGTTGGCTTTACATCCTGTCATTTTGCTGAATTCTCTTATGAATTCTAATTTAGAGTCTTTTGATTTCTCTGTATAAAAATGTCTTCTACAAAATTGGATAATTTGAATTCCTCCTTTCCAATTTATATCCCTTTGATTTCTTTTTCTTGTCTAATGGCTCTGGCCAAGATCCAGAATGATATTGATTAATAGTGGTGAGAGTAGGCATCCTTGTCTGGTTCCCTATCTTAGTGGAAATGCTTTTAGCTTTGCCCCATTCAGTATGATGCTGACTGTGGATTTGTCATATATTAGTTTTATTGTATTGAGGTATATTCCTTCCATACAAAATATTTAATTTTTAAAAAAATTATGAAAGAATGTTGTATTTTCTCAAATTCTATCTGCATCTGTTGAGGTAAATATATGGCTTTTATCCTTCATTTTGTTGATGTGATGTGTTTTGTTGATTTGTATGTGTTGGTACCCTTTAGATCCCAAACAACGCTTTCAAGTCTTTCTAATGTTTCATCCTCCTCTTCCTTCTTCTTCCTCTTCCTCCTCTTCTTCCTCTTCCCTTTCTTCATCTTCCCCTTCCTCTTCTTCCTCTTCTTCCTTCTTCTTCCTCCTTTCTTCAGGTGGACTCAAAACAGTAGGGGCCTTGGAATTCTCCCTTTGTCACAGCTGCCACTAGCAGGGGTGGCAGCAGCCTCCTCCCACCTTGCCCTGGGAGGATGGTATTTTCTAACCTGGAGCTGAGTGCATAGATGGAAGGGTGGCTATTGGTCATGTGTTTGCATTTTTCCTTTGTGCTTCACAGAGTATTCAGTTCTGATCATTCTCCCATGAAAATTCTCTGAACCAGTTCCTGGCAATGTGTTTCTTCCTTTCTGTATCTCTCTGGGGCCGAGGTCAGTGAGACTGTTCACTATTTAGACATCTTGAACCTCTAAAATTTTAACTTTTTTCATATCTCTATTCTGATTTTCAAGTTGTACTAACCATTTCTGTATCTCCAATACCATCCTTGTTAGTGAACAAATGTGTACTGGGGCCAGTGCCACAGCTCACTAGGCTAATCCTCCGCCTACAGCGCTGGCACCCAGGTTCTAGTCTCTGTTGGGGCGCCAGATTCTGTCCCGGTTGCCCCTCTTCCAGTCTAGCTCTCTGCTGTGGCCCAGGAGTGCAGTGGAGGATGGCCCAGGTCCTTGGGCCCTGCACCTGCATGGGAGACCAGGAGGAAGCACCTGGCTCCTGGCTTTGGATTGGCACAGCGCGCCGGCCATAGTGGCCATTTGGGGGGTGAACCAATGGAAGGAAGATCTTTCTCTCTCTCTCTCTCTCTCTCTCTCTCTCTCTCTCTCCCTCTCCCTCTCACTGTCTAACTCTGCCTGTCAGAAAAAATGTGTGTTGTGTAAATAAGTGATTGTGTAAATAAATGACTATCAAAACTTTTCAAAAAGTCAAGGAGAATCAATACACTTCTTCAGGATCATGTCAGTCATTCTTGTGACAGGTCATTCTTGTGACAGGCCTTCAGGGTTAGTTATGAATTATATGAGTGCAGTAAGTGGGATAAATAAATTATAGTGTAGGCCAATGTCAAACTTCACTATTGAAAAGAACCCTAGTATAAACTGACAACATTTAGTGGAAAATTTCGGATGTGATAGGATTTAAAACATTTTCAAGAGCTTTGCCAACACCAGTGTCAAGGATTCCTTTGGATTGAATAAGCAGGAGCTGATGGTTTTCACTTGAAAATTATCAAGAAACACTAACTTAATGTCTTGTAGTGTGTATATACCAGGTAGTGCTATAACTGGGCATCTTCCTGAATTTTATATGTTAAAGGGGGGCTTCCAATTTGTTTTTTATTGTCTAAGTGATATCTTAGAATATTATCTTGTATTTAACTAAAAATCTGAAAATACTTAATGCTTCTCATTTTGCAGGCAACCATAAAGAGAACTATAGTTCTTCTTAGAGACTGGATTCCTATAAGGTGAGTCTGGCATTAGGCAAGCCATGCCAGAGACCAGAAGAGGCTCTATCCAGTGTCTATCCGGGGAAATACTTGGAGATTGGAAAGAAGGATTTTGCTTAGCTTTTAGAACAGGACACTTAGTGTGATTTAGGAAGTGGAGTTCTGCAGGGGCAGGCTACAGAGTCTATTCATGGAAACTTTTCTAGGCCTAACATTAGAAGGCAACTGTGACTTTGAAGCTGGCAACAATAGTGGATGGGTATAGATGTGTTGAAAGACTTGAAAGCATTGTTTGGGATCTATAGGATACCAACACATGCATGATGTGTACAATAATGTATCAATAAAAAGGAGAGAAATGTTCTGAATTTGTAATCAGATTTGAGAGAATTTTTCAATGATCTACAACAGAAAGATACATTCAAAGTAGTTTAATTATTTTATCTTTACTGAAGGAAAACATATGGGTACCATGTGCAGCAAATCTGGGAAAGGTTAAATTTTCCAAGGCTTGAAGACTTCTGCAACTTCTCACAGTTAGTAAGGTTAATTCGAAGGCAGACCAGGATTCAATAGGGGTCCTCAGGAAATAGATCAATGGATGCTCTGGCTCAGAGTTGGGGAGATGGAGTAGAGTCTTTCCAAGTCCAGACTGAATAGGTTTGAGAGCACCCAACTTTCCAGAAAGGGAAAGTCGAGATCTCATCTCATGATGCTTTATCTTAGTTTGGGAATCAAAGTTTTACAAGATCCCCTTGACGTGATGGGAGAGATTGGCTGGGGATACAGCACACTTTCCTGGCCTAGTTTATATCATGAAGGCACAGTGTTTCGTTTCCTGGCCTTGCAAGTTCAGCATGGATTGCTGTCATGATCTGCCCTTGTTTGATCCATGTCTCCAGTTTTAGGAAACCCAGACTGGAGCAGAAGACTTTAACTAGGAAGGGAGCTCCTGTGTTTATTGGAGTTCTTAAAGAATACACACACACACACACACATACACATACACATATATATATACACACAAATTATAGATACATTTACATATATAAATAATATATATAAACATCATTAAATACACATAATATATAAATATATATAAATGAGTATTAGAAAGGAAATAATTTTCTAAGAGAACTGTGCAGTTTAATCCAAGTTCTAGGGGAATTATGAGGCTTTGAACAGAATGACAAGGGTCTGGCTCAGATACTGGTATCATAAAGAGCATTAGGTCTTGTTTTCCCCTTAGCCACTTCTTGAGAGAAAAGACTCTTTGGTACATGTTAGTAAGAGTCACTTTAATTATCTTCCTTTTCTGTGAAAAGTGGAATGAAAAACAGCTTTGTTGGTTAAGACCACAGCTGCCTCCTTGAAATGTAAATCTTGATAATAACAAGACTACCCCCATTTCCCTCTTCCCTATTATTTTTTCTTTTTCTGAGTTCCTAGATAGCTTAGTTATGAAGCCAGGTAATATGAACTGCTGGGAGCTACGTTTTCCTGGTCAGTTGAAGAAGAATTTGAAGTTCCTTTGACAATCTGGGAGAGAGGAGTGGATAACCGAAGAGATATTTATAGTCTCCTTGGTGATGATATCAGGTCTGGTTAACCTGATTGAAGTTAACCCAAGTCTTCAATAAATTTATGAATATAGTTTTTTTTCCTTTGGTATAAATGGGCAGAGTTTCTAATCTAGTCCAACATGCTAGTGGAGAGACACAATGTGTAAGGAATATAGGCCTAGAGGTTGAGACAACTATGGACCTAATTGATATCTATAGAACATTTCATCCCACAATTTAAGAATATGCATTCTTTTCATCAGTGAATGAAGCTTTCTCTTGGATAGATCATATACTAGACCTTAAAGCAAGTATTAGCAAAAAAAACCCTTGAAATCATACCATGTATCTATCTTTTCTGACCACAATGGAATGGTGCTGGAAATTAACAACTTAAGAAACTGTAGAAAATATGCAAACACATGGAAATTGAACAACATACTCCTGAATGGACAATGTATCATAGAAGAAATCAAAAGGGAAATAAAAAAATTCTTGCAGATGAATGAAGATGACCATACAATATATCAAAACTTATGGGATACTGCGAAAGCAATAGTAAGAGAAATTTATAGCAATTAGTGCCCACATCAAATAAATGATCTATCAATGCATCTCAGGCACCTAGATAAACAGCAACAAACCAAACCCAAAATTAGTAGCAGCAAAAAAATAAATGAAACTGAAACCAAAAACAGGTACAAAAAATCAGGAAATGAAGAGCTGCTTTTTTGAAAAGTTAAAATTGACACAGCATTGGCCCAACGAATGCAAAAGAGATCAAATCAATAAAATGAGAGATGAAAAAAGAAATGTAACAACAGATACCACAGAAATAAAAAGAATCAGGAATTACTACAAACAGCTGCATGCCAACAAATTGGAATATCTAAAAGAAATGGATAGTTTTCTGAACACCTACAATCTACCAAAATTGAGTCATGAAGATATAGAAAACCTAAACAGACCGTTAACCAGGATGTAGATTGAATCAGTAATGAAGACTCTCCCAACAAAGAAAAAGTCTGGAACCATATGGATTCACTGCTGAATTCTACCACACATTTAAAGAAGAACTAACTTCATTTCTTCTCAAACTATTCAAAACAATTGAAAGGGAGGAAATCCTAGCAAACTCCTTCTATGAAGTCAGCATCACATTAATTCCAAAATCAGAAAAAGAAACAAAAAAGAAGGAAAACTATAGAACAATATTCTTGGTAAACTTAGAAGCAAAATTTCTCAACAAAATATTAACTGAATACAACAACACATCAGAAAATTGAGAGCTAGTCTTTATTATTGTGATTTAAATTATTATCTATCTTTAAAAATAATTTATAGTTTTTTTTTTTTTTGACAGGCAGAGTGGATAGTGAGAGAGAGACAGAGAGAAAGGTCTTCCTTTTTGCCACTGGTTCACCCTCCAATGGCCGCTGCGGCCGGCGCATCTCGCCGATCCGAAGCCAGGAGCTAGGTGCTTCTCCTGGTCTCCCATGCAGGTGCAGGGCCCAAGGACTTGGGCCATCCTCCACTGCCTTCCCGGGCCATAGCAGAGAGCTGGCCTGGAAGAGGGGCAACCGGGATAGAATCTGGTGCCCCGACCGGGACTAGAACCCGGTGTGCCGGCGCCGCAAGGCGGAGGATTAGCCTGTTAAGCCACGGTGCCGGCCATGATTTATAGTTTTTAAAAAAGATTTCATTTTTTTATTTGAGAGGTAGAGTTACAAACAGTGAGAAGGAGAGACAGGGAGAAAGGTCTTCCATCCACTGGTTCACTCCTTAAATCGCCACAATGGCCAGAGGTGAGCCTATCTGAAGGCAGGAGCCAGGAGCTTCTTCTGGGTCTCCAACACAGGTGCAGGGGCCCAAGCACTTGGGCCATCTTCTGTTTTCCCAGGCCATAGCAGAGAGCTGGATTGGAAATGGAATAACCAGGACTCGAACTGGCCCCCAAATGGGATGCCAGTGCTGCAGGTGGAGGATTAACCTACTGCGCCACAGTGGCAGCCCATATCTTATATTTTTAAAGCAGCATTGTCACATCTATACTACAATAGTTTGAAAACTGTCATTTTGTTCGTTTTGGTATAGATCTTGTAAAATCTTATAATAACATCTTAGAATATTGTTATAAGTACATTGCTCTTTGTTATTTTTAGTTGGCCATAGAGTATTGGCATTAATTAAAGCCAATTAAAGACCATTAAACTGTAAAGTACTAAACATAATATGTTGTGAATATTATCAAAGATGGAAGTACAGTTATATTATGGAGGTAGAAATATGGTTGTTAAGATGTGGGCTTATAACTATTCAGAGCAATCGAAAAAGAGGGAATCCTCCCAAATTCTTTCTATGAAGCCACCATCACCTTAATTCCTAAGCCAGAAAGAGATGCAACATTGAAAGAGAATTACAGACCAATATCCCTGATGAACATAGATGCAAAAATACTCAATAAAATTCTGGCCAATAGAATGCAACAACACATCAGAAAGATCATCCACCCAGACCAAGTGGGATTTATTCCCAGTATGCAGGGATGGTTCAACATTCGCAAAACAATCAACGTAATACACTACATTAACAGACTGCAGAAGAAAAACCATATGATTCTCTCAATAGACGCAGAGAAAGCATTTGATAAAATACAACACCCTTTCATGATGAAAACTCTAAGCAAACTGGGTATGGAAGGAACATTCCTTAATACAATCAAAGCAATATATGAAAAACCCACGGCCAACATCCTATTGAATGGGGAAAAGTTGGAAGCATTTCCACTGAAATCTGGTACCAGACAGGGATGCCCTCTCTCACCACTGCTATTCAATATAGTTCTGAAAGTTTTGGCCAGAGCTATTAGGCAAGAAAAAGAAATTAAAGGGATACAAATTGGGAAGGACGAACTCAAACTATCCCTCTTTGCAGATGATATGATTCTTTATTTAGGGGACCCAAAGAACTCTACTAAGAGACTGCTGGAACTCATCGAAGAGTTTGGCAAAGTAGCAGGATATAAAATCAATGCACAAAAATCAACAGCCTTTGTATACATAGGCAATGCCACGGCTGAGGAAGAACTTGTAAAATCAATCCCATTCATAATAGCTACAAAAACAATCAAATACCTTGGAATAAACTTAACCAAAGACGTTAAAGATCTCTACGATGAAAACTACAAAACCTTAAAGAAAGAAATAGAAGAGGATACCAAAAAATGGAGAAATCTTCCATGCTCATGGATTGGAAGAATCAATATCATCAAAATGTCTATTATCCCAAAAGCAATTTATACATTCAATGCAATACCCATCAAGATCCCGAAGACCTTCTTCCCAGATCTGGAAAAAATGATGCTGAAATTCATATGGAGACACACAAGACCTCGAATAGCCAAAGCAATCCTGTACAACAAAAACAAAGCCGGAGGCATCACAATACCTGATTTCAGGACATACTACAGGGCAGTTGTTATCAAAACAGCATGGTACTGGTACAGAAACAGATGGATAGACCAATGGAACAGAATAGAAACACCAGAAATCAATCCAAACATCTACAGCCAACTTATATTTGACCAAAGATCCAAATCTAATCCCTGGAATAAGGACAGTCTATTCAATAAATGGTGCTGGGAAAATTGGATTTCCACGTGCAGAAGCTTGAAGCAAGACCCATACCTATCACCTTACACAAAAATTCAATCAACATGGATTAAAGACTTAAATCTACGACCCGAAACCATCAAATTATTAGAGAGCATTGGAGAAACCCTGCAAGATATAGGCACAGGCAAAGACTTCCTGGAAAATACTCCAACAGCACAGGCAGTCAAAACCAAAATTAACATTTGGGATTGCATCAAATTGAGAAGTTTCTGTACTTCAAAAGAAACAGTCAGGAAAGTGAAGAGGCAACCAACAGAATGGGAAAAAATATTCGCAAACTATACTACAGATAAAGGATTGATAACCAGAATCTACAAAGAAATCAAGAAAATCCACAACAACAGAACAAACAACCCACTTAAGAGATGGACCAAGGACCTCAATAGACATTTTTCAAAAGAGGAAATCCAAATGGCCAACAGACACATGAAAAAATGTTCAAGATCACTAGCAATCAGAGAAATGCAAATCAAAACCACAATGAAGTTCCATCTCACCCCGGTGAGAATGGCTCACATTCAGAAATCTACCAACAACAGATGCTGGAGAGGATGTGGGGAAAAAGGGACACTAACCCACTGTTGGTGGGAATGCAAACTGGTTAAGCCACTATGGAAGTCTGTCTGGAGATTCCTCAGAAACCTGAACATAACCCTACCATACAACCTAGCCATCCCACTCCTTGGAATTTACCCAAAGGAAATTAATTTGGCAAATAAAAAAGCCATCTGCACATTAATGTTTATTGCAGCTCAATTCACAATAGCTAAGACCTGGAACCAACCCAAATGCCCATCAACAGTAGACTGGATAAAGAAATTATGGGACATGTACTCCATAGAATACTATACAGCAGTAAGAAACAACGAAACCCAGTCATTTGCAACAAGATGGAGCAATCTGGAAAACATCATGCTGAGTGAATTAAGCCAGTCCCAAAGAGAAAAATATCATTTGTTTTCCCTGATTGGTGACAACTGAGCGCCAAAGGGAAAACCTGTTAAGTGAAATGGACACTATAAGCCTGTTAAGTGAAATGGACACTATAAGCAACAATGAACTGATCAGCTCCTGTCCTGACTTTAGATGTACAATGTAATACTTTATCCTTTTTAGTATTTGTTATTGTTGTTGTTGTTCTAGTACTATTGGTTGAACTCAGTAATTAACACACAATTATTCTTAGGTGTTTAAATTTTAACTGAAAAGTGATCCCTGTTAAATCTAAGAGTGGAAAAAGAGAGGGAGGAGATGAACAATTTGGAACATGCTCAATCGGACTGGCCGCAAATGGTAGAGTTAGAAATGTGCCAGGGGATTCCAACACAATCCCATCAAGATGGCATGTACCAATGCCATCACACTAGTCCAAGTGATCAATTTCAGCTCACAATTGATAGCTCTGATAGGTCTAAGAGTCAAAGAGAACACACAAACAAGACTAGTGTCTGCTAATACTAACTGATAGAATCAAAAAGGGAGAGAAGGTTCCAACGTGGGAAGTGGGATACACAGCAGACTCATAGAATGGCAGACGTCCTAAACAACACTCTGGCCTCAGAATCAGCCCTCAAGGCATTCAGATCTGGCTGAAGAGCCCATGAGAGTATAGCAGGCATGGAAAGCCAAGATATCATGGAAAAAAAAAAAGACCCAAATGAATGATCTCTGTGAGTGAGATCCCAGTGGAAAGAACGGGGCCATCAAAGAAGGAGGTACCCTTCTCCGAAGGGAGGAGAGAACTTCCACTTTGACTATGACCCTATCGGAATAAGATCAAAGTCAGCGAACTCTAAAGGCTTCCATAGCCCTGGCAACTCATGACTAGAGCCTAGGGAGATTACTGACGCCATGAACAGGAGTGTCAAATTGTTAAATCAGCAACAGGAGTCACTGTGTACTTACACCCCATGTGGGATCTGTCCCTAATGTGTCGTCTAAAGCCAAGTGATGCTATAACTAGTACTGAAACAGTATTTTTATACTTTGCGTTTCTATGTGGGCACAAACTGATGAGGTCTTTACTAATTATATACTGAAGTGATCTTCTGTATATAAAGAGAATTGGAAATGAAAAAAAAAAAAACAACCTGGTGTTAAAATGGAAATGGCATAGAAAATTAATTAATTTAAAAAAAATTATGTAGGATCTCTGTCTTTAATGTGCTGTACATTGCTATTTAATGCTATAATTAGTAATCCAATGGTAGTTTTTTCACTTTATGTTGCTATATGGGCAAAATGTTGAAATCTTTACCTAATATATACTAAACTGATCTTCTGTATACAAAGAGAATTGAAAATGAATCTTTACATGAATGGAAGGGGAAAGGGAGCGGGAAAGGGGAGGGTTGTGGGCGGGAGGGAAGTTATGGGAGGGGGGAAGCCATTGTAACCCATAAGCTATACTTTGGAAATTTATATTCATTAAATAAAAGTTTAATAAAAAAAGTTTAATTAAAAAAAAAGATGTGGGCTTATTTTTTTTCAAAGTCTTTATTTCTATCGACTTTGAGATCTGATTACTTCTAATAATAGTGAACAATGATAAAATGAGGCTAAAATAAAAGAAATTAACAGATTTTTTTAGCAGTTTATTCAAAAGGATAGCTTACAAGAACATAGGAATTATGTAACCTTGTATAAATATGTAAAATTTTTAATTATATTTTCCAGTAAATATCTTTTTATTATGGGAAGTTTTCATCTTGGATAGAAGTGGAAACAGTATAATGAAACCAAACATATTCATCACCAAACCTAAAACATTATAGAATCTGGTCAGTATTTATTATTATGTTTTATTATTCCTTCATTCTCTACTCCCACCTCCTCTGAGCTAATTTTAAACAGTTCCTATATATCATATGATTCCATTCATAAGAACTTCATTTGCTATAGTCCTTGATCATATAATCATTAACATACTTTATGCTGACAAATGCTATATTATTTATAGCTACTTTATGTTGAGATATTAACTGAAATATTTGTTTAAACTTATATTTTCCTTGGTTCATCATTTTAGGTAATCAATCTGGTAGGTTCATATTCAGTCACATAGTATTCCAAATTCCTCTGGCATCTTCAAAAGATCAGGACGGTTCGGATGCTGTTAATAAGAAAGTATAAAGATAAATTTAATTAAAACTCCCAATTTTTTTTTCCCATTTCAGGACTTGGTCTAACCCTTTCTTTATATGTACCCACTTTGTCAGGCTAATTTATTTTGTCATCTTCTTCCATTCATGGCTTATATACGCAGTGCTAGTAAGTGGAGCTGGAAGGGAATTGGTTGAATTCATTCAACCCGGACAAGGTCCTTGTTGCCCAGTGGTAATATGCAGAAGTAGAGTATATTGGTATACTTTAGTATACTTTAGTCTTGGAATAAGCACTCCTCTTGGCTCTTGTATTGATGAAGGCAAAGTTGGACATAGAAGGAGGAGATGGTTGAGGGGTTGGGAGAACCTGAATGTTCTCACTCCTGGATAGCTCCAGTAAGTAAAAGGCTCAGGGACAGCGAATTGTTTTATCTCAGACTTCACTGCTGAAGCTCTGGAATCTTGGCATCAACAGACTGCCATGCATAAATAATTTTATACCCAGGTGCTAGAAGATAACTTCACCTGTGGAGGGCATACTTCTGTGTCCAACCCTCACCAGGAAGAAGAGTTGCTGTACCTTTCCGGCCAGTCAGTCATCATGTCCCTTCCTCCATCTTTCCTGTTACCTCCTTTCTGCATGTTTAGGCAGTCAGGCATCTTCTCATTGGGCTAGCGGGGAAGATGAGGTCCTACTGAAGTATCTACACCTAAGCCTCTGCTCTCCCATGGCCCACTAGGGAAGCCCCTTTGGAGTATAGCGGAGATGTATCTACTGACTAATAAAGAAATACAGCACTTTGTGACATCATAAATAAGAGTGCCAATTGTTAAATCAACAACGGGAGTCACTGGGTACATGCTCCCCACGTAGGATCTCTGTCCTTAATGTGTTTTACTATGAAACTTAAAAACAATACTAGTCGAACAGTACCCTATACCTTGTGCGGTTGTGTGAATGCAGCCTGTTGAAATCCTTGCTTAGTATATACTAAGTTGATCTTCAGTATATGAAGGTAATTGAAAATGAAACTCGATAAAGGCCGGGATGGGAGAGGAAGAAGGAGAGAGGAGGGCCACAGGAGGGAGAGAGGTTGGGGTGGGGGAAGCCACAACAATACAGAAGTTGCACTTTGTAAATTCACATTTATGAAATTTAAAAAAAGAAAAAGAAAAAGAAATACAGCACTTTGTACTGGGCTGCCACTCTGCAGGTATCCTTGTGTTAAGTTCCATGACAGAACTTTAGAGGAACAGTATTGTAGTAGAGGAGCTGTGAGCACCAGGGTCTATGGCCCAAAGCCTCAACCTACTCTGAACCTGGGGAATATTACTTATGGGGGTGTTTAGATTATATAAGATATTGCAGGGTGTCTTCATTAAGTTTACATAATGTAACAAAAATAATGTTTAACTTTTCTTTTTATTGAACTTCACTTATAAGTTGTAAATAATATATCTACAAATTAGGGAGTTCATGTCATTGGAGATATTTTCTAGGAACTAGCCTAGGTCCTTACACTGTGGAGACATTCTCTATTTTTTTTTCTGTGACATCTGTTCTGTTTTGAACTCTTGTCATTTACTTTTTACTTTATGCTCTCCACACTTGTTGCTGTGTCCTTGTTTTTTCATATACTCTTGGCTCTGCACCTCCTTTAGGTAACTGTGTTCCTCTTGTTTTTGACCTTTGCTTCTGCTGATCAGGGCTGTTTTTGATCATTATGACTATAAAAATTGATCCGAATCGTAGCCATTTCCCAACCCTTAGAACCTATTAATTAGGACATTTCTGAATTCCTAGGATCTGTGGAATGGGGACACAATAGCTAAAATTATGGATCAGAAGGTATCTTACAGGAGCTTTATGACAAAGCGAGAAAAGGGTGGAGTTGAGGCATCTTTCACACGTCTGATACCTGCCACTCACTGCTCACATCTCCATTGTTTTGCCTGGGTCCAATTGCAGAGCATGATGATTCCAGACTCAGGGCAACACTGTTGCAGATGATCTGACATTATTCCATAGAAACCTCTCTTTCTAGGTCAACCGAACCCTAATTGAGTTAGCAGCTATTTGTGAAGGTATGCATTACGGAAGTGGAAGCTTACCCTTGTCGCCCACCCCAGTGGTTTCTATTTAATCTTTTAAGCACACCTAATATCTCTGATATGAATGTCAGAAAAGACAAACTGGTTATTCCTTAACACCAAATAAAAACAGAACAATGTTAAAGGGTTTCTAAAGCCCTCAATCATCTACTTCTTAATTTACCTTTTCCCTTGATTCAATAGATTCAGTGCCTCATTGATTTTGTCAAATGGCAGGGTATGGGTCACCAATGCATCCAGATCAAATTTCCCATTCTTGTAGTCAGAAACCAGCTTTGGGACAGTTTCTGCATCCCAACCTATAATTTGGCAAAAGTGCCGAAAAATGAAAGACATGGCCCATGGCATTAAGAAGTACTTTCATCAGCGTTTGTGGAATGCAAAATTAGGTCAGATTGGAGTTATTTCAAATAGATTAATCTCCCCTCCTTAAATTTTTTGTACTTACATATAGTATATTATATTATTATAAAATATTTTATTATATTTTATACTTAGTATATTTTATACTTTATATAATATAACAAGATATACAGTAAAATATATGATATAATAAATATATAATAAAATATAATAGCATATTTTCCTATAAAAAAGCAAGATTATTTCCTACATTTGATAAAGAATTGTATCAATTAGCTAATAGTTTACCTTTTAGTTATTTTGTTTGTATTTTTATGTTGGTTTACTTCACTGCAAATTGATTTTAAATTTGCAAATTATAGTTACATTTCTACATGAACTTTGTTTACTTGTAAGTAATTAGTGTTTCTGTAGTTTTTAGATCTGTTCTAGACATTCAATATTTAAATTATTTTGTTTTCCTGCCAACAATGTTACCCTAAGAATTTCAGTACTACTATGAAGGAAATTAAGAACTATGAAGAATAACATCTTACCACCAAAATTTGTTCCTTTTAAAGTACGGCCCATTATTAGTTCCATTGGAGAAATAGCCAATCCTTTGTCAGCTAAATTGACTCCAACGAAAGTACACAATCCCCAGCCTACTGTTGTGCACTCCACGGTTGCTTTCTGGAAGGTACAATACAAAAGACCAGCAGTATGTAGAAATGTAGAACATGAACTCCAGTGTTGGCATATAGAACATATTCAAGAAAATTTATCCAACTCTGCATATGAGATAATGAGATTCAAGTTAATGAGGTATAGAATCATTTTATAGAACTTCGATGCAATTTGCGGATTCATTATAAAACATTAAAAATAAACATCGTATTTTATTCCATATTAATAAATAGATTGAATCTAGAATGTGTATTTTTATGTATTAAAAAAAGGACACTTATGTGCATATGTGGTATTAGAAAAGAACTATAAGCTATTCTAAACTTTAAACAGTAAGTTTTTGGGGCTCTACCATGGACATACACTAAAATATTTGCAATTGTAGGGGCATAGGAGAAAAATCTTTGAAGTTGTGAAGAAAGGGTAAAAAGTAGCTATTCACTAGAGCATAAGAAATTTGGCTCACTCAGATCCTTGAATACTGCTCGGTGGATTCAATCAACCAGAGATTAAAAATATTCTAAATAGGAGTGGATGTTGGGACTAGCTGTTAAGGTTTCTACACTACGCATGTCACTACCTAGGTTTAATGCCTGGCTCTGGTTCCACAGTCCAGCTTCCTGACAGAGCAGACCCTGTCAGCCAGTGGTGACAGTTCAAGTAATTCGTTTACAGCCACCCAAGTGGGAGAACTGTGTTGAATTCTCAGTCCCAGGCTTTGGACCCACCTCAGGGACCATTGAGGGCATATTGGGAGTGAACCAGCAGATGGAAGCTCTTTCTCTGTTTCTCATAAAAAATTTTTTTCAGAAATAAAAAATGGTGTCATTTGTACTGGCCATGTACAGAATTTTTTGCTTGTCTTATTCTCTAAATAAGACAGTATAACAAATATTTTGTATTATTTACATAGACTGTAGTAAGTACTAATTACTTAGAATTAGGCATTAGAATTAGGAATTCTAATTATTGTATATATAATTCTAATTCTAATTAGGAATTAGAAGTATTTATTAAGACATTGATTCACATTATAACTTCTTGATGTTATTAACATAAATTACAATCTATTATATAAGAATAAATATACATATATAAATGTGTTAATATTAAATATAAATGTTACTATATACATATGAGTGTTTTAATAAGTTTATAAAATGCCATATCTATATTAACAAATATGAAATATTAGCAATAAATATGTATGTTATATATAGTTAAATAGTGTATTTATTCTTATTGATTTCCTTTTTTAAAATATTTTTATTTATTTATTTGAGAAGTTATAGAAAGAGATAGAGAAAGACAGAGAGAAAGGTCTTCCATCCACTGGTTCACTCCCCAAATGGTAGCAAAGGCTGGAGCAGAGCTGATCCAAGGCAAGGAGCCAGGAGCTTCTTCCAGGTCTCCCACACAGGTTCAGGGGCCCAAGCACTTGGGCTTTCTTCTACTGCTGTCCCAGGCCCTAACAAAGAGCTGGATTGGAAGAAGAGAAGCTGTGACACAAACTGGTGCTGATATGGGATGACAGCACCACAGGCAGAGGCTTAGCCTACTTGCTAAGATAATGTACTTTCTGTTTTATTTGACTTAATAGTTAAAATGAACATTTGTTCATTAATTAAAAATGAAGAAACCCTCAAAATTATCTTCTCAAAATAGGAAATTGGGATACTCATGTTAAACAAAATTAGAAAAATATGATTTCCAGGCTATTAATATTGAGCTTTTCAAAGGAATCTCAAAAGAAAAAAAATCAACATTTACAAGTAATATTGATATGGCTGCTAATCTTGATTCACAATGTTAGTACTGGTATTTGGGGACACATCAGTGGGCATTGAAGGAAATGTGTAGTTGAGGGAGTGGAGAATGATTTGTAGTTGACACCTCCATTTCCTTGTCACCTTTTTGAAAATATTAAGAATGATTACAGCTACTTTAATGATCATGACCCAACATTCCCAATTGATTGATGGCCATGGAACAAATTGAAAGTATGAACCAAGGAAAATACATACATACCATGACTTCTGATCCACCTGCACAGTCAATAGCAAAATCCACACCTCCGTTGGTCATCTCAACAATGACATCCTGTACAGGTTTATTTAGTTCTTTAGGATTGAGGCAGTCAGTGGCTCCCAGAGCTTTGGCCTTTGGAAACTTGTCACTGTTGATGTCAATGGCTATGATTCTGGAAGCTCCTGCTGTTTTACAGCCTATTATAGCAGAAAGACCTACACCTCCTAGGCCAAAGACTGCACATGTAGAACCAGGAGTGACCTACAGGTAGGAAAATTATGAAGTAACTCTTAAAACAGCTGGTCCCATTTTTTTTTAAGAGGAGGGGTGGTATGAGGACATGAATCTATGAGTAAAATCCTGCCTGTTATAAAACCATATCACCACTGGAGGAAACCTGCCAATGTGAAAATGGCTGTTACTGCTTCAGTTTGGTTAATTATTTCAGAGCCATGAAGGGCACAAGGAAAAAACACAAGTGAAAATAGTTTCCCTAGTTTACTTTTCCCTTCATTGTCATCAGCACAAAGTTCAAAAACCAACAAATTCCAAAGAATTTACCATTTTTAAAAAATTAACAAGTTGAAATCTGTATTTCTAATAGAATTTAGTCAGTCGTATTACTTTTACAGCTACATTTGACCATCAATATATCTCTCAATATGAATCAACATTGGTCCTTCTAAATCATCAATTCATTTAAAAGGAATGAAGTCCAAACATCTTTGTATGGTATTGAGGGATTTTCATGATCTGACCTGTGTTTACCTTCCAACTTCATCTCCATTATAGATGCTATGCAACAGCCACAAGAACTTTTTGCAGATTTCTGTCCTCATCCCTTAATCTCAGCTGGTGTATTTTCCACTGTATTTTCTTTAATTAAGATATAAACTACACTTCTTTTTTTTTTTAAGATTTTATTTATTTATTTGACAGGTAGAGTTACAGACAGTGAGAGACAGAGAAAGAGGTCTTCCTTCTGCTGGTTCACTCCCCAGATGGCCACAACTGCCAGAGCTGTGCTGATCCTAAGTGAGGAGCCAGGTGCTTCTTCTTGGCCTCTCACACGGGTGCAGGGGCCCAAGCACTTGGGCCATCCTCCACTGCCTTCCCAGGCCAGAGCAGAGAGCTGGACTGGAAGAGGAGCAACCGGGACTAGAACTGGCACCCATATGGGATGCCGGTGCCGCAGGCGGAGGATTAACCTAGTGTGCCACGGCGCCAGCCCCAAAGCTACACTTCTATACTTGTGTTAAACAACATTCGCTTCATGAAAATTGTCCTGATTCTTCAAGCAGAAGTCAGTGCCTACCTTTTTGTGTGTCCTGTATCATGTAACTTATACTCTCTGGTCGATTGCTTGTGTATATGCTTTTTTTAAAAAGTTATTTGAAAGGCAGACTTACAAAGGGAGAGGGTGAGACAGAAGGAGGGAGGGAGGGAGAGGGAGGAAGGGAGAGAAAAAGGGGTGGAAGAGTGAGGGGGGAGGGAGGGAAAAAGAGAGAAAGAGAGAGAGAAAGAGAAAGAAAGAAAGAGAAAGAAAGAAAGGAGGGAAGAAGGAGGAAGGAAGGAGGGAGGGAGGGAAGGAAGGAAGGAAGGAAAGGAGACAAGTCATCTTCCATCCACTGTTTCATTCCCCATATGGCCACAGTGGTTGGGGCTGGGCCAGCCTGGAGCCTGGAACTGCATCTAGACATCCTCTGTGGGTGGCAGGTCCTCAAACACTCAGGCCTTTTCCACTCTTTTGCAGTTGCATTAGCTGGGACTCCAACTGGTGCTCATATGGGATTCTGGCATCCCAGGAGGTGGTTTAAACCATAGAGCTACAATGCCAGCCCCATGTGTGAGTGTTTTGATGGCAGAATTTTATATTCCACATTGTTTTCAGGAAGTTTTCTGTTTGTCTAGTTTTTATGAAATGTTACTTTGAAATAAGTTTACAGTGTACAAGATAGTATAACTGAAATATTATTCTGCAGAATAATATAGTACTAGAAAATACTACATTAAGAGATGATTAGTTTTTATTTTCGAATGAGGATGGGATGCTTTAAGGGTTAAAGCATAAATAAAAGTAATGAAGAAAATCTCTCCAAGAGAGTGTTAATACATTCTAAGTTAGAAATAAAATTACTAAGGAACAGAGATAATATTTTACTGTTTGCATAATAGGTATGCATACACTGACCTTTGCTATTCAGGGAAAATTAAATACTTGTATTTTGCAAATATTAAGAATGCTGCTCCCCATAAATTGTGGCCTATTTACTATAATATTAGGGTACAGGTTTACTATGTTTCCCAACATGTTTCTGTAGAGTATGGGTTAAAAAGTTACCCTGTGAGTCTCTCTGGAAGGACAAAGGCAGTTTTCCATATGCAGCAGTGATGTAACTAATTGTATTCTCAGGCTAGCTCACAACAGTGTGTAGACTGAATACTCCACACTGCTTAGTGATACAGCTGGATCTAAGTGCCTTTTTATTCAGCACCTAGAGGAAGAGTCACTGTAAAGCACTCCTACAATTTGCAAACGGGGCTACCCAGAGTGGGTTCTTACCTGTCTGGGAATACCATTGTTACAGAGTGTTTTTACAGTTCCAAAGAACTCTGTGAAATGTGATTTAATTGACAGCAAAGGATACCAGCACATTAAAAAGGAATCAGGAGTTCTAGTGATATGAGGGTGTCCCCAGTAATATATCATTGTTGCTTCACTTTTCTTTCCAGAGGTAAATTTAACTCTGTTGTGGCTTTTACCTTATGGGCAGAATTACTAGTATTTCATTTGCCTTAATTTCTTCCTATCTGATTTATATTTCCTCTCTGAGCATTTGGTAAGATCTTTTATCATGTAGGATCTCTTTCTGAACAATGAAAAGAATAAGTCCTGGGAATTTAAGCGAACTTAGACAAGAAAGCTGAGCAATTCGATTTCTGGGTATATATCTGAAGGAAATGAAACCATTACGTTAAAGAGATGTCTGTACACTCATGTTCCTGCAGCAATATTCATAATTGCCAAGGTATGGAACCAACATAAGTATCTAGGAATGCATGAATGCATAAAGAAAATTCAGGGTTTATGAGACATCCTCACAAAATTCATGGAAGATGTGTATTATGAAAAAACTAATCACAAATTTCTTTAAACTCATCTTTGAATTTTTTCCATGAAGTTTTTGAAGAACTCTCATATACACAATGGAATACTACTCAGCCTTAAAAAAAGAAATCCATTCCATGGAAACAACTTAGATGAACCCAGAAGTCATTAGGCTCAGTGAAGTAAGCCAAGCACAGAAAGATACCACCTGGTCTCAGTTACATCTGGGATCTAAAGCAATAAACCCATAGCAGTAGATATGGCAGTTTCATGACTGGGGGATAAGGAATGTGGAAACATTGGTTGAAGGATAGAGGTTGTCAGTTTGAAGAAATAAGTGCAAAGCATGGTGACTGTAGTTAATGTACTCTATATCTGAAACTGACAGGAGGGTAGGTTTTAAATGATCTTACTATTAAACAATAAGTATGTGGATAATGCTAAGCATGTTAGTTTGTTTTAAACACTTCATGGTGTAATCAAAATATTACATTGCATTCCATAAATGCAAGATTTTTTTAAAAAAATCAACTGTAAATAAATAATTAAAACAGAAGGCTGTAGCTGAATCTCTGGTGTGGATTTACAGCACTTAAGGAGCACTGTAGAAGCAGAGGGCACAGACTGTGTGGAGTTTGGAAGAAGAGGGTAGGAGGGTGAGTCTTCTTCCCTGAGTTTCCAGTGCTGTGAAAGGGAGAATGTTCACGTGCCTTGACTGCTATGGTCAAATCAGCTGTTAACTTCACCCTACTGCCAGCACACGTCCTCTAACAGCCTTCATATTATAACTTGTTTTTCCCTACAATTTTTGGTTTTTCATTAATGAATGATTCAGTGAATGAATAAATCATCAGAGGGAGATAATATGCTGATAGCAAAGAATAGCATTTCCATCCGCATGACAGATAAAATTTTCAGTGAAAAGTCACTCTTTGTTATCTTGGCTTCAAAATCAGCCTCTTACCAACTCTAGATAACCTGATAAAGAGGACTCACTGGATCATGAAGCTGAGAACAAAGCCTCACCAAGATGTTTTAAGAATTTCAGATGTTCCTCATGACTTTACCATTCATTTGTTAAAAAAATATCATGGTCCTAGTGTCAGCCAGGGTGCTAATCTCTGTGGATATCACAGTGAGTAAGAGAAGCTTTCTGCACTTAAGGAACAAGAGTGTAATAGGATGGAGAAATAAAGGGACAATTTTTCCACTGTGTGATGAGAATGAAGACAGGGAAAATGCAGATACTCTGGGGCAGAACTGGGAGGATGGTCATTGCTTGACTGAGATACTGAAGGAGGAGTTGGTCAGGAAGTGACATCTAAGTGGAGTCCTCACTGCGATGTGGGTGGAGGCAGGTGTAAGGCACCCAGAAGCCACAGTGACTGGTGCCTGGGAAACCCGGGTGGGACCAAGGGGCAACGAGCAGCTCAGGGGGAAGCAGGAAGCCACTGTAGCCTGCTGAGGAAATTGACCTCGCCCCTAGTGAAAGTCAAATACACAAGAAGAATGACATCTTCAAATTCGTTGTTTAGACAGAGCCCCCTAGGTGTGTCTTTACAGTGTTGAGTCAAGGCGTAAAGTCTGATGTCAGAGAGGTTAAAATAAGGAGGTTGTCTAAGTGTGAAATTCTTTCATGTCTGACCAAAAAGCTTTGTAAGAGTTTTTAAATTCTAACCTGGGAATCCAAGGACACATTTTGCCACCATCAGGACTCACACCAAAGACTCTTTAAGCCCAGGACAGGGATGGGAAGCACATATGAGTTAGTACTGATTGAGGGTGAGCAATCCTCAGCATCAGTAAGAAAGCCTGGATGGCTGTGTGGAGATGGTGAGGGTCTCTGTAGCTTCTGCTGTCCTTTGACCAGGGGGCTGTCCCAGGAGGAAGACTCATATCTAGGGGTCATATTTAAGCAGACTGTGTTTAAGTCAGGGACACTCCCCAGTCTCACAGTGGTATAGTTTATAAAAGACACTGGATGCCAACTACCTGCCACCTGCTGGGTCAGATGTTATATGATTTATTTATCTCCATCAATATCTGTCCTAGGTGTTATTCCAGAGAGGTTAAATTACTTGCCTAAAATTACAGAGGTAATGAATGACATAGCCAGATTTTAAATGAGGGTAATAGACTTTGGATCCTTTATATCACATTGGCCTCTAGTAACTTCTGGGTTGCACAACCTGATATTTAATCATATACCTTTGCCGTGTTGATTGCAGCTCCATAGCCAGTGGAAAAGCCACATCCAAGCAGACAAACTCTTTCTAAATTTGCATCGTCATCTATTTTGGCAAGATTGATATCTTTCACCACAGTGTACTGAGAGAAGGCACTGATTCCAAAGAAATGGTAAATTGATTTTCCTTTGCAGGTAAACCTGCTTGTTTTGTCTTCCATTAGTTCTTGCTCAATTAAAGGATTTTTACCTTTGCTGGAAAGTTTAACAAAGGGAGAGAGATGAGGAAAGAGACATTAGATAGAACACTGATCACTTTCCTAAAATATATGTTGGTCACTGTAGGTTTGTGGTGACATTTTTGTAAGGTGGATAACTTGAAGAATAACCTAAAACTTTTCACATCAATATAGATTCTGTTAGAATTACTGTGATTACTGACATCATAAATAAGAGTGTCAATTGTTAAATCAGCAACAGGAGTCACTGTGTACTTACTCCCCATGTAGGATCTCTGTCCTTCACGTGTTGTACTATGTGAATTAATGGTATAACTAGTACTCAACGGTATAACTAGTACTTTTCATCTTCACAATTTATTATTTTGAAGGAACTGAATCATCTGTCTTGTGGAGATTTGCTTCATTTTGGATTTTGATATTACATTTATGTTATCTGGTTTAAGACATTTTTCTGTCCTTGCATTTCCTCCTAAATTAATATTTTTGATGTAAACACTTGGTCTGATTCAGGTTTTATATTTTTGGGCAAATACGTCATACATAGTTGTGTATACTTTATGAAAGGAATGCAAAATCTGTCATAATCAAAATGGAGTCACGTGTCAACCCTAACTAACTAACTAAAGCTGGAAGTTTATGAACAAAGATTTCTTATATATAATTGTATGATAATAACTATAAAAATACTCTTTCAGAACTACATAACACAGAGGAAAACATAATCTTATGCAAAAGGACATATGCTCAAAATTGGACTAAGGTCACCCTGGTTATTAATCATAGTGTCTGAAAATTATTGTTTTAAAATATCTCATATAATATCCCTCATTTTTGCCTTTGAAAACTTTCCCTGCACAACCTCCTTGAACATGTTGTTGGTTAACTATGTCATGCACATTCCCAGTGCAGTGTGCTGGTATTCCTATTGCAATGCTCTGCTATTCCCAAATAAATAACATTATTCTTTAGAGTTTTTTCTCTATGATTATTTTTCTAATATTAGGTTGGGAATTGCTTCTGGAGGGTCAATAACTGATTATCTCCCTTCTTGTGATATTAGAAAGAATTGTCTATATTTGTTATTTCATTAAAGATTGGCAACAGAATATCCTATGAATTTGTTGACTATCTATGACAACCTTATGAAGCAAGCATTATTTTTATCCCCATGTTACAGATGTGGAAACTGAGGCACAGTGATAGATGTGAGTAGTGCAAGTTTAGCTTTTTCAGTAAATAATTTCAAATAGCATTAACAAGAAATTGATTATTGTGTAGTATCAAGAAAGTCAAAACAAGGTGATTAACATTTAGATTTTGCTACTGTTGTCCCTAGGTTAAAAGTCTGTCTCCGAGTCTTGTCTCCATGAAGTCTTAGAGTAAATGTGCTTTATTGTTGCCTTGAATAATCCTTGTAGATACAGCTACTATTCCAATAACATGCTTATACTTTTACTGCATATACATGTAGCTATAAACAGTTATGGTATTGTTTTTGTGTATAAAATGTTAGTGAAAATGTCATTCAGTAACTTTCTTCTTTCCCTTAACATGTTTATGTGAACTATTATATATTGATATATGCACTTAAAGTTCAGTGATTTTGAGTTTTCTAGTATTCCATTATGTTACCACAGCAATTTATTAAGCCATTTTATATTTATAGACATTCTTTCAGTTTTGGATTGCTAGCTGTTATTCACATTCTAGCATGTCTATTTGTGTTCAATTTCAACAGTGTCTTGTACACACATTGGAGTCAAATTGGTGACCAGGTGGTTAGCACCCCTTCAGCTCCATTTAGGTATTGGCAATGAGTTGTCCAACATATTTGTACAAACATATGCTCTTACTAACAGCACAAAGGGCTTACCAGAATTTTTCACAAAAGTTTGTGAGTGGACTCAGGCAGAATTTGCATTTTCTACAATGAGGTATATACAGTGGGATTACTTTGTCTCCTAGAGAGAAAGACCGTATGTTAGCTAGTGCCCAAGATGTTGCTCACAGTTTGTAGCAGATGAATCAGTGGATAGCATCATTCTTTTTGGCATATATTTTATGTTCAAAAGAAAGCACGTGTGGCTAAAAAATCAAGGTGTCTTACAAGATTTCAGGTACCCCCAACCCCTACTTCTGTACATATTCACACACAGACACACACACACGCACACACACACCTCAGCATTCAAGGAACAACTCTGTAGTAATGTCATTAGGTGCAGAGTCCCATCTGAGGTTTTGCTGTCTTTGGAACTCTACATTGTGACTGTTACTTGTTTTATTTTTGAATACCCAGCAGAGAATAGAATATCCTTAGATAAGAAAAGAGGTGAAAACTAACAGGCTAGAAATAGGGAGTAAACTTTATGTTATTTCCCTGTTTCACTATTTAGCTTAACTTTGACATTCTCTGGTTAAATTCAATTTCAATTTTATAATAGCTTCTGTCCTTTGATAACTAAGGTCTAAGGATAATAATTCACATTTAGTGTTAATTCAACATTTAGTATGTGCCAGGCACCATTTTAACTGCGTCTTGTGTTGTCTTACATGTTTCTCAGAATAACCCTCTGAGATAAGTACTAATATTTTCCCACTTTAGGAAACAGGAACTGAGAGAAAGCTCAGAAAAGTGACATTTCCAGCCAAGAGCATGCAGACCTGGGACTAAAGGTTACATTGGTTAAACTCCTTCATGGAAGAAAAACTTTTAGGAGCAGTTTGTTTCTGTGAGCTTGTTTGTAATGGAATCTACTAATACCTCTTTGGAGCATTTTCATTAAAGCAGGAGAGTGATATGGTTCATCCTGTCTTTTCAGGGAGGGTTACTTCACCAACATTCCAGGATTTAGTGGCTTTGTTGTAAAATGCGACATCAATAACTTCAGCCAGTTGTGTGTATTATTCAGGTATTATTTTGATCTTACTAACCTCCAAATAGATACCTAAACTAACATTAACTTATGTATAATGATTTTCACTTAAGCTATCTATAAATTCTCATTCTTTATATAATAATAAAAGTTTCCTGTTTTATATAAATAAAGTAATTATAAATATATTGTGTATGTACCATGGAAGCTTCAGTTTAAGCAAACCTTGTAATTTGGCTTCTTAGGACAATTCCTTAGCACTATACATAAAGAAAGTGACCATGTGTCTGAGATTTTATTAGTAATTCTAATTTCAAATATTCTGTCCCATTTTTAGACTGTGATAGACTGTGTGTCAGGTTTGCTTTTGAAAAGATTGTCCTACCATGTAAGTATCAATCAAGTATAGTATGCAAAGCCAGGACAGGAATTATCACCAAAATAACCTGACATATCCACTTAATTGGAATCAGAAATTAAAATACCTGGTTTGACATTGGTCACTCCTGGCCCAACACTTTCAACAATCCCTGCTCCTTCATGGCCAAGAATCACTGGGAGAAAAGCCCCTTCAAATTTAGGACTGATCACATGGGTATCAGAACGACATAGGCCAGCAGCAATTATCTAGAAAGCAATCACAAACTTGGTCATATTTCTGCCCTTATACTTCTGGGAGGGGAAATGTTATAAGTAGCTTTGGTCTCAATGTCATTTTGAAGCATTATGATATAGCTAGAACTCAATAAACATTACATTTTTAAAAAGACCAGAGAAAAATGTACTAAAATTCCTTTATTCTTATGATGTATCCTTGCTTTCTACCTTCCATTGCTGTTCGAAGATCATATAAAGTGATAAGATTGGCAATTACTGTCTCTAGGAGAAGAAAATGAAAGGCAATAGAGGAAACTTTGATATTAGCAAGAGGGTGGAAGTAACATGGGTTTCTAGGGTTTGTTCAACTTTTGTTGAGACTTTGTGAAATTAAGAGGCAATAAACCTTTTACAAACAAAAGAGATATCAAATAAAAAATATCTAAATTAATTACCGATGTATTCTGGTACTACTTTTCTTCAAGATACTGTTCATGTATAAACTAAACCCTTCACTTTTTGGTCCTGAGGAAAATTCAGGCTGACCAAAGTCATTGAATTCACTGGGATCAATGCAGTCCCTTCTCTCTGTGGGTGCACTCTGGTCACCTGGGACACTTGTGCCACCCAGGGCAGCCCTGGGGGTTTTCCTTCTCCCTTGTTTTGAACCTAATTCTCTTTCTTCTAAGAACATTTTCCAAAAAGTGGCAGTTGGAGGACAAAAAGAAAAACTAACTTCCTAATGCAAAGGGACCTTTGTCTGGTCCTTAATGTTAATTTATGTTAAGCTCAGTTCAATTACATTTTAGGTTGATTAGCAAACATTACTGAAACAATTAATGATTTATCACTCCTGAGCAGAGTGCCTATTCTTACTTGAACCTAAAACTAAAATTCTCTCATCTTGAAAACTCCAAGGACTCCCAGTCATTTCATGTAGGATTGAATCAATAGAAACCAATTCTGTACTTGGGACAATCCCCTCTTACCTGAACTCGAACTTCATGAGCCTTGGGAGGAGCTACCTCAACCTCCTCAATGCAGAGGGGCTTTCCTGCTTCCCAGGCGATGGCTGCTTTGCATTTAATAACCTGAAAGAGAAGTGGAGGGGGGAGGTGTGTGAAAGAGAAAGTAGATATAGGAAAAACCTTAAAGAGCCTGTTGACATCATATCATGAAACATAGTTTGTTGTTGGATATTATTTTTTTTAACTTTTATTTAATGAATATAAATTTCCAAAGTACAGCTTATGGGTTACAATGGCTTCCCCCTCCCATAACTTCCCTCCCACCCGCAACCCTCCCCTTTCCCGCTCCCTCTCCCCTTCCATTCACATCAAGATTCATTTTCAATTCTCTTTCTATACAGAAGACCAGTTTAGTATATATTAAGTAAAGATTTCAACAGTTTGCCTCCACATAGTAACACAAAGTGAAAAATACTGTTGGAGTACTAATTATAGCATTAAATCACAATGTACAGCACATTAAGGACAGAGATCCTACATGATATTTTTTTTATTATTATTATTTTAACTTTTATTTAATGAATATAAATTTCCAGTGTACAGCTTATGGATTACAATGGCTTCCCCCTCCCATAATTTCCCTCCCACCCGCAACCCTCCCCTCTCCCGCTCCCTCTCCCCTTCCATTTGCATCAAGATACATTTTCAATTCTCTTTATATACAGAAGATCAATTTAGTATAAAGATTTCAACAGTTTGCACCCACATAGAAACACAAAGTGAAACATACTGTTTGAGTACTAGTTATAGCATTAAATCACAATGTACAGCACATTAAGGACAGAGATCCCACATGAGGAGCAAGTGCACAGTGGCTCCTGTTGTTGACCCAACAAATTGACACTCTAGTTTATGGCGCCAGTAACCACCCTAGGCTCTAGTCATGAGTTGCCAAGGCTATGGAAGCCTTCCAAGTTTGCCGACTCTGATCATATTTAGACAAGGTCATAAAAGACAGAGTGAGGATAGTAACCAATGATCCTAAGAGTGGTATTTACCATGTTTGAACAATTATACAGCATTAAGTGGGGAAGAGGACCATCAGTACACACAGGTTGGGAGTAGAGCCATTGGAGGTAGAGTAGAGGTTATGATTACAAAGGAATGAGGCCCAAGTGCGCTAGACAGGGTCTAGAACAAAGGACAGAGTCATTATTAGAGGAGCTAAGAAAGGTGCTGTCTAAGCTACAATTAAGTTTTCTGATTGAGAGGCAAATAGAACCTGATAGAAGGGGCTTGATAATAATCTGGTGGGCTTTAGGCCTTGTAAGTGAAGAGGCCCAGACCTATCTATCTCTTCACATGGGGTATATCCTAAGGGAGGTGTGAACCTCCTAGGGGAAGGCACTCTGTTGACTTTCATTACTTGGCTGGCCTGGGAGGAGAGCTGGCCAGGTAAAGGCAGGGGGCATCTCTAACAAGAAATTTACAGTTCTGCCTGCAATGTTGCTGACCCCACTTGACCATACCCTCAGCTGCAGTGGTCACTTTGGAAGTTGGGCTGAGTGAAGGGCTTTTCAGCTTAGAGCCAATAAGATCTGTGGCTCTGACCTGGGCATCCTTCGACTCCAGGGCAGGTCCATTTCCAGTGATCCAACTCTTGGCAGAGCTGCCAGGGCTCTTCACAAGCTGACTTCTGCTGAAGCCCAGGCTTACCACATTGAAAGCCACTGCAGTGGACTGGCCTGTTGGGTCTCCTTGAGGGCAGATCACTGTACAGATCAGCCACTAAAGGCCTGCCACCCATTGCTTCTGATGCCGAGCTTTCTTTTCCTCCTGGTTTTTGTTAAAGCAGACCAGAGGATGCAAGTCAAGGGAGTGCCCAAGTCCCATCTCTAATCTTCGGTGGCCTGAACTACAAGTCTATAGTCACAGGCATGTTCTATAGTAGTTTTTCTAAGGTAGACAATGCCCATGAGGAAAATTATCTTCTCACTTTAAAACTTTCTTTCCCTTTGGTCTGAAAGGGAGGTTTTTTCTACTTACTGTTTACTTCGCTGATGGCGAAGTGAATCTAGCTATGAGACTATTATTTAAGTTCTTATTTTGGCTATGCTATTGCAGAAAAATGTTAGCCATATCTTTTATAAGGTCTAAAGATTAAATTGTGCGTCCTACAGATTCCTTCATAATAGAATTAGTTTCCTACCTTGAAGAGAATAGAGAAATGAAAGAACAAGTTGGGCTTAGAATAGAGAAATGAGGGAGCAAGTCCTAGATCGCTTGCTGACAATAGCAATATCACATGAATACTTAGCAAACCGTTTCAACCATTAGATAACAACTTAAGAAAACATTTACCAGAAGGTCCAATGCCTTCTATAAATTTTAAGAATCATGTATTTGAGAACACCTCTTAAATATCTAACGTGGTGTAGTTTGTTTAGCCAGTAAACTTAAGCACAACCATATAAAATGTTTTTAGTTTCTTTCTACCAACAAGTTTAAAACATATGATACACAGATTCAGGTCACACAAATTAAAATGTATCTTTGATTGATTTTAGCAGCTTCAATTTATGGACAATCTTATCTATAAACCATTTAAAATAAAACTCTTAATAAAATTTCCCCATGTGTACATACAATATGTACACACATATAACATAGCATAATAGACCAATATAGCAATTTTAATAATAGCTTTTAGAATCTTTAACTCTTTTTGTAGATTGCCAATTGATTTGAATTGCTTTTTCTTTTTAGTAACCTCAGTTAACCATACTTTCTCTCAGTTGGTACTGTTAATACATTATTGGCTTCACCTGTTTACAGAGCCATCCCAAAGTACTGAATACAATAAAAGTGGCTGGAAAAAGTCCATAGGTACCTATAGGAGGATAGCTAAACACAGAACCAACAACGCTTTAGTTTTATGAGCAGCAAATCATATATAACTGTGGATGACAAAAGACTTTAAGTCGCCATGTTTAAAATTATAAACTCATCAATCAACAAGAGCCACTTGCTTACTTCACAGTATTTTTGAAAGCACCTGTAGGATTTTACAGTATTTAACCCTTTAGGCCTCTGGGGCTTCTCATTACGATAACTATCATGTCTAGTAACACAAGATCATTAGACTTTTTAGTTCTCAAACATTTGTATTAATAGCATTTTCCATTATAGAAACTTAAAGTCTGGTACCACATCACATCTTGACAGTCCTTCTAATATACTCCAAATAGACTGATTAGTTGGTGTCTCTATAAGATGAGAGACATAGGTCCTTCGATTTTTTCAGTTGGGCCCAAACTGGAAAAACCAAAGTCCAGGATTTACTGGAAATTTTAGACACCAGATTGTTTGGAACTTTGATTTTTTGAATGCCTGTCAAGAATGCCAAGAAGGCTCAAAATCCAAAATATCTGGTTGAAATAAGATTCCTTAAAATCATGACATAACATAGACCAAATTTGATCACTGTTACAAGGTGATTATTCAAATCTTTGAAAATAAGCACATATTTAAATAACCCATAGCTCTTAATAAAAATTCAGCTGTTTTTGAACAATTAGAATTTAACAGACATCAAGAGAACATAATAGATTACTTTAACACATTGATTTAACAGAGCATCAGAGTTTAATTCTATGTCAAAGAGAAATTGAGCTTCCTGTGATCTTTTGCTGTGAGGTTTCCTTCCTTTACCTTCTTTCGTATTGGTGACCATGTTTCTGTGTCTGTGTGTAACACATCTTTAAGCATCTTTTGCAGGGCAGGATGAGTGGCAACAAATTCTTTCAGTTTCTGTTTGCTATGAAAAGTCTTCATTTCACCTTCATTCACAAATGAGAGCTTTGCAGGATATAGTATTCTGGGCTGGCATTTTTTTCTCTCTTAGTACCTGGGCTATGTCTCGCCATTCCCTTCTAGCTTGTAGGGTTTCTGATGAGAAGTCTGCTGTGAGTCTAATTGGAGATCCTCTAAGAGTAATCTGACGTTTCTCTCTTGCACATTTTAGGATCTTTTCTTTATGTTTCACTGTGGTGAGTTTGATTACAACATGTCGTGGTGAGGATCTCTTTTGGTCATGTTTATTAGGGGTTCTATAAGCTTCCTGTACTAAGATGCCTCTGTCCTTCTCCAAACCTGGGAAATTTTCTGCTAGTATCTCACTGAAAATGCCTTCTAATCCTTTCTCCCTCTCCATGCCTTCAGGAACTCCTAGAACCCGAATGTTGGTTTTTTTAATAGTATCCTGTAGATTGCTGACAATATTTTTTAGATTTCTAATTTCTTCTTCTTTTCTTTGGTTTGCCTGTTTCCTTTCCTGTTCTCTGTCTTCTAAGTCTGATATTCTCTCTTCTGCTTCGCCCATTCTGTTTTTAAGGCTCTCTAATGTGTTTGTCATTTGATCTATTGAATTCTTCCTTTCATTATGATTTCTAGTCACTATCAGAGTTTCTTGTTCCACTAGTTGTTTCATTTCATTTTGATTCCTCCTTAATATTTCACTTTCACGAGAGAGATTTTCTATCTTGTCCATGAAGGATTTCTGTAGTTCAAGAATTTGTTTTTGAGAACTTCTTAATGTTCTTATCAATTTTTTGAGATCCGCTTCTTGCATTTCTTCGATCTCATCATCTTCATAATCTTGAATTGGGGTGTCTTTTTCATTTGGGGGCGTCATAGTGTCTTCCTTGTTCTTGTTAGCTTGGTTTTTGCGTTTGTTGTTTGGCATGTTGGAGATATTTGGTTTCTTCACTGTGGTGTTTTTTCTTGTTACACTATGGCTCTATATTAAGTGGACTGTCTGCTTTCGGTGGAGCCTTAGAGGCTTGAGATAAGTGTGGACTGAGAGCTGTGTTTGGTTCCTCAGGGTTGAGGGTGTGTCAAGGATGACACTCCCAGATTAGGTGTGGTAAATCTCTCTTTCTTTTTTTGATTCAAAAGGGAAGTAATTCCGCATAGCTGAACGTAATTGGAGGTAGTTAGCAGGCAAATGATATACCCACAGGAGCCAGAGATCAGAAGCTCTTTCCCAAGGACCACACAGGGAATCTCTGCTGCCCTCAGTGTGGGCTCCTATTCTCCTGCAGTCTCCCACTGGGTTGCCAAGTTAGATGCTAATCTCCTGTTATTTCTCCCCTCCCCCCCCAGAGTCAGGTTTTTCTGCTAGGCTCAGGGCCGGTGCAGACCTGAGGTCGCCCTGCTTATGACATATGTCCAAAATGGCGCCTGCTCTGTCTTGCTTGCCTTTGAGAGGTGAGCGGAGAGAGAGAAACTTGTGTCCGTATCGGTCACTTTTTTTTTTTTTTCCCTCTCTCTCTTCTAGTTAGCCTGGTGAATTTTTCCCCACGGAGTTTCAAGCCTCGTTCCCTCTAGCCTCCTCTTTCTGCTTGCCCGCTGGTGTCTTGGGCTATTGAGGTTCGGCTCACCTCGCGTTCCAGCGCTGGTGTGTTGAGTCTGCCGCTGGTGTCCCGAACTTGGGCTCCCACGCTCTCCATGCAGGTCCACTGTGAATCACTAGTTCCAGAAGAGTTTCCTCTGCTGTTTCATCCCCTACTCTTCCTTGACCCTGCAGTATCTCCACTTATATTAAACTCTCTCTCCCCCAGACTAATAGTGTGCTCCCTGCCTATTCCGCCATCTTGCTGCTTCCCCCCCCACATGATATTTTTTAAAAATTGATTAATTTTCTATGCAATGTCCAATTTAAAACCAAGTTTTTTTTTTCATTTTCAATTATCTTTATATACAGAAGATCAATTCAGTATATACTAAGTAAAGATTTCATCAGTTGCACCCACACAGAAACACAAAGTGTAAAAATACTGTTTCAGTACTAGTCATAGCATTACTTCACATTGGACAACACATTAAGGACAGATCCCACATGAGACGTAAGTACATAGTGACTCCTGTTGTTGACTTAACAATTTGACACTCTTGTTTATGGCGTCAGTAAGCTCCCTAGGCTCTAGTCATGAGTTTCTAAGGCTATGGAAGCCTTTAGGGTTCGCCGACTTCGATCTTATTCCGACAGGGTCATAGTCAAAGTGGAAAGATGAGAGGTCTTAACTGAAAATAAGATTTTAAATTTTGCATTTATAGTTTTCCTATTTTTTATTTTTTGAAATGGATAATTATATTAAAGTTTACCCTAGTATAATGGCTTGACTTTTTTTATATCAAAAAGTAGATATTTTTATAGAGTTCATAGTGCTTGGTTGAGAATCAATAGGTGTTGCCTCAGTCATTTGTAATTAACTCTGAATTATCCAACATCTTATTTCTGAGACAAAGATTTATTAGCTACTCAAAGTGCAGATGTCAGATTAGCAGTTGTGCCACAGGGGAACTTGTTTGAGATGAAAGCTCTCCCCAAAGCCACTAAATCAAAATTTGCATTTGAATAAGATCCCCAGATGATTTATTAAAACTCTGAGGTTTATACAATTACATAAATTTATCAATATCATATAAAGTAAATAAAATGTGTTTTCATAAAAATTTGTGAAAAATGCATGAAAAGAAATGAAACATTACAGTACTCTATAATATGTACATCAAAACATTTTCTAGCCTCAAGTTTTATTTTCTCTTTCAAGTATAATTAAAATTGAAAGAAGAGAAAAAGAAACAAATCTGCATTCTAACATTATTGTTATTTTTGGTATGATGTTCTCAAAATCTTTGACCACGTGAACGTATATTTTTCAATAGTTATGAAATTCTTAATTATGTTTTTAAATATGATTAATCTTGTTACAAATGAAATATATATATCAATTACAGGAATTTCCAAATCCAGGTAAGGAAAAAAATTCATCTATGATTTTATTACTCATTTTATGCTTTTGATCTAAATTCTTTTAAGTATCCCAAATGGGATCATGAATTTTGCAGCACTTTTAGTTTTTAATCTATTTTTGCTAACTGATTAATATACATGACTATTTCCTATATTCTTTCCAACATTATTTCCAACAAATGCATGTTCTTTTTTATGGCTCTAGCATAGTTCCTTTAGTCCCCTTTTTTTCTGGCCATTTAAATAATATTTGATTGAATACCCTTGTAGTAAACATTTGATAGATCCACAGTTAATTCCTTTGAGCAAATTCCTCGCATTGGGGCTACTCATATCCTTTTGTCCAACATTAAATTACTGTAATCCCTGAAGGAAGTACCTTTCAACAAGTGCACACACACATAAAAATGCACAAACTGAACGAAATGCACAGACTGAACAACTTATCTGCTTACTTTGCCTTTGGTGCCCATTTCCTTTTGGAAAACTTGCTTTGGAAGTTTCTTTCTGATTTGAGACGCCTTCTCTTCTCAGGGTGTTCTGTGTCCAGTAATGAGCTATCTTTGAGTAAATATCATTCCTGCTTTCTTGTTAACCAATCACTTTTCTTTGTTGCATTGGTCTGTAGCTCTGCCCACTTCCTGCCACTGTATTTGTGGTATCGTATTTCAGCTGTAAACTTTTTGATTCCAGCCAGCTCAAAAATTTTTTTAACTTTTTTTTTCCTTTTATTGCAACATAATAAGTAATAAAGCACATTAAAAATTCAAAGATGAGTTAACAAATAATCAAGGATCACACATGCATGGCTATTTGTGAGAAGTAGAGTATCCTGTACTGATTGTTAAATATTTGAGTAGGAGTGGAGTTGCCAGGTTTTTAGCTGTTATAATTAATGCTGAAGATATTTGCCAAGTGCTGCACCTACCAGCAGCAGTTATCAGAATCTTCATGGCTCCAAGCCTTGCATGTGCTAAACTTGCCTTGCCTCTCTTAAAAAGCTGTGATGAAAAACTGCTCAGGATCACTAGCCATCAGGAAAATGCCGATCAAAACCACAATAAATTTCGCCTCACTCCAGTTAGACTGGATTTCATATAGAAATCAAAAAATAACAAATGCTGGTGAGGATGTGAGGAAAAAAGGTACTACCCTAATCCACTGTTGGTGGGAATGTAAACTGGTACAGCCACTGTGGAAGACAGTATGGAGATATCTCAAAAATCTGAATATAGGCCTACGATATGACCCCACCATCCCACTTCTGGGAATTTACCCAAGGGAAATGAAATCAACCTATGGAAGAGTTATCTATACCCCGGTGTTTATTGCAGCCCAGTTCACAATAACTAATATAGGGAATCAAGCCACATGCGCATCAGCTGAGGATTGGATAAAGAAATTACGGGATATGTATACCATGGAATACTACACAGCAGTAAAAAAAATGAAAAATTAGGAGCCCGGGCGTCCAGTGCCGTGCCAATGTGGCCCCGCCGGGGCAACCGCAGCCCGCGTCCCGGCCTGTGGGCTGGCACCCCGCCGCGCAGCTGTTCGAGCTGCTGCTGTTGCTTGACCTGGAGGCCGTGGTGTTGGCGGTGCCCGCAGGGGCGGGGGTCCGGAAGACAGGGCTCCTCGGCAGGGCGCGGGCTCCTGCAGCAGGCGGCCCAGGCGGCGCTGCACTTCTTCAACTTCCGCGCGGGCTCGCCCAGCGCCCTGCGAGTGCTGGCCTCGGTGCAGGAGGGCCGTGCGTGGGTGAACCCAGAGAAGGGCTGTAAGGTGGAGCTGGTGTTCAGCACGGAGCGCTACAACCCGCAGGAGGGGGAGGAACATTTGGGGAAATGTTGCGCTCAAGTGTTTTTCAAGAATCAGAAACCCAGACCGGCCATTAATGTAACCTGCACTCGGCTCATTGAGGAAAAGAAAAGACAACAAGAGGACTACCTGCTTTACAAGCAAATGAAGCAACTTAAAAATCCCTTGGATGTGGTCAGCATACCTGGTACGGATCAACAGTCATGGACATATTGATCCTTCACTGAGACCCATGTGGGACCTGGCTTTTCTTGGCAGCTCATACGTAATGTGGGAAAAGACAACTCGGTTCTGGCGCTACAACCTGGCACAGCTCAGCAGTGTGAAGCAGTGGGTAAGAAAACTGAAAATTAGCTAGGGCCACAAGTGTTAGAAGCAATGTAGTGTTCTTCGGCTGAATTAATGTGGATTTCTAATGTTACAATAAGAGTTTTAATTACATTTCATTAATTCAACCAAAATTTGGGTGTCTGCCAGGACCCAGGTATTGTTTTAGGAACTTAGGATGCAACAATGAATGAAAAACACAATGTTGCTGCCTTCATTGAGATTAACTCTAGTGAGAGGTAAGACAGTGAACTAATGCACAAATGAATATGCATCAAATGGTGGTAAGTGCTTTGGAGAAAAACAGAGGGAAAAGGAAATGCGGGGTGTTAACAGAATTACTACTGCTATAGTCTACAGTAAGGCCACTTTGAAAGAAGTAACAATGAAAGAAGTAACAATGCATGGAGGCTGAAGGGAAGTGACAGCAGGCCATGTTCCCATGAGGGAAGAGAAGTTCAGGCAGAGGGAACTGCGAGCAGGATGGTTGGTGGGCAAGGGGTGGTGCCGGGAGGTAAGATCAAATGGAATACAAACGGAGGGGACCCGTTCATGTGAGGCTTTGTCTTTTACCCAGTAGAAGGGTTTTAGCAAAGGAGTGACATGATCTGACTTAGAACAGTATCATCCTGGCTGCTATGTATAAAGACCACACCAAAGCAAAATGAGGGAGCTGGCAGGAAACCAGTGAAATATTACTAGTAATCTAGGTGAGGCCTGGGGATGGCAGCAAGGGAGGTGATGAGACGTGCTTGGATTCAGGTAGACAGTGTTACTCAGGGATTAGATATGGATATTAGAGAGTTAACTGCCGACTGGGGAAGACTATAGGAGGAAGAGATTTGACATAAAGTTACCTTCATTTGAGACATGCTAAATTCTCTGACCAAGTAGAGAATCTGATGTTCAGGGAGAGGTTTGGCCTGGTCATTAAAGTTACAAGATTAGGATTGGGTGAGCCCACAAGTAATGAGTGAGTGTAGACAAAGACAAGGGCTTTATATGGACTGACTCCTAGAATACTTCTAACTATAGATGTTGGAGGTAAATGGAAGATTGGCTGCCAGTACCAAATAATGCTCGAAAGTCAAGCAAGATGGAGCCAGAGAATGGACTTATTTGGTTTAGCAACTGGAAGTCAATAGAAACGAAAGCCTGCCTGGTGTAGGTTTAAGGAGATGATGGGAGGACAGGAAGGGGATGTTCACTTCTTTCAGGAAGCTTAGCTATTTTGGAGAGCAAAAGAAAGGGAAGGGACTATGATTGGAGGATGGGTGGGCAGAAGTTGAAAGAAGGGCTTTTTATGTTGTATTTTTATGTTGATGAGAAAAATCCAGTAGAGAGGAGCAAGGTAGGAATTGCAGAAAAGAAAAATTGTTTATATTTTTGAGTAGGCAAGAGAACTGATCAATTGTGATGCTCTTAGGTACATGGAGGGTTCTCTTTGGGGGAAAGCAGAAACAGCAGCCTGATCTGCTGGTAGGAGGGCAGATGTCAAAGACTTGCGGAAGTTCTGACTGTTCCCATCTTCTCCATAAAGGAGGCCACCTTATCAGCCGAGAGTGAGGAGCAGAGAAGTAGTGCTGGCAGCATGGCAGGAAGCACTCTGCAACCCTGAAGGGCCCATGAAGGTTTATGGGCATGAATTCGGAGGACGGCTCTCCCTGCTGTGTGGGTGTGCAAGCCCAGTAGGTGAAGAGTTGGATTTAGCCAGGGTTGAGGTTTTGTTGGGCAGTGTGATGTAGGGAAAGAGGGGGCATTCAGTCAGAGGCAAGCACAACCAACTGCAAGGGCCAATCTTTAAAATTCACTTCCTTCATGGATTCACCCATACACAGATGGATCATCAATGAATCTGAGGACAGGGATTTGTCAGCATTTTAATGCCACTAATAGTTTGGTGTACCTTCCCAAAGCCACTTGTAAAACAGATATCAACTAGAAACTCATGTTTTTCTTATCAAAATGAACATCTATCTTTCTGCTTACAGAGTATTCTTTAATAGAAATTACCATCTAGTTGATTGTTACATGCAGGATACAGCACCACTTCTGCTAGACAGACACTTTTAACTCTTTCCCACCAACATGAACATGTCAACAACAGACTTTTAACCATAACTGACAACTCAGAGGGGGAAGTTTGTTTAAAGTGTAGAGAATGGGGTCAAAATAATTGAGAATGTGAGAAGGAAACTCAATGGGAACAGAGCAATACACTGAGATACCAGAGAAAAAGCATTAGGATTGCGCTGATGTGTTTCCATGGCACGTTCCCAAACTCCCCTCCAGGCACAGCAGGACATAAACAGAGGGCCAGTCACTGCTGGCCATCATGTCCCTCAACCAACCTGCAAGTGGGAAAGTGGGAGCCTACCTGTGACACCGTCAAGACTAAGAGTTTTAGATTTTTTTTTTAAAACCCTGTGGAGGATCAAGGTGGCATGTACCAATGCCATCTCACTAGTCCAAGTGATCAATATCAGTTCACAATTGATCACTCTGATAGGTCTAAGAGTCAAAGGGATCACACAAACAAGACTAGTGTCTGCTAATACTAACTGATAGAATAAAAAAGGAGAGAACGATCCAACATGGGAAGCGGGACACACAGCAGACTCATAGAAGGGCAGATGTCCTAAACAGCACTCTGGCCTCAGAATCAGCCCTTAAGGCATTCGGATGTGGCTGAAGAGCCCATGAGAGTATTTCAGGCATGGAAAGCCAAGACACTCTTTGAAAAAAAAAAAAAACTAAATGAAAGATCTCTGCGAGTGAGATCCCAGTAGAAAGAATGGGCCATCAAAGAAGGAGGTACCTTTCTCTGAAGGGAGGAGAGAACTTCCACTTTGACTATGACCCTTTCAGAATAAGATCAGAGTTGATGAACTCAAAAGGCTTCCATAGCCTTGGCAACTCATGACAAGAGCCTTGAGTGATTACTGACACCATAAATAAAAGTCAACAACAGGAGTCACTGTGCACTTACTCCCCATGTAGGATCTCTGTCCTTAATGTGTTGTTCAACGTTAATTAATGGTATAACTAGTACTCAAACAGTATTTTACACTTTGTGTTTCTGTGTGGGTGCAAAGTGTTGAAATCTTTATATACAGATCAATTTAGTATGTATTAAGAGAACTGAAAATGAATCTTGATGTGAATGGAATGGAGGAGGGCTGTGGGTCAGAGGGAAGTTATGGGGGGGAGGGGAAGCCACTCTAATCCATAAGCTGTACCTTGGAAATTTATACTTGTTAAATAAAAGTTAAAAAGAAAACCCTGTGGAGGGTGGATTCAGATAAATAACAATTATTCAACTGACTTGCTGGGTCACCCACACAAACTACTTCATCCCTTATGAAATGGGGACCAACAAACTGGCTGAAGCCCTCAAAAAAAAAAAAAAAAACTAAATCCTATTGTTTGCAACAAAAAGGATGAAAATGGAAAACATTGTACTTAATGAAATAAGCCAGTCCAAAAAGGACAAATACCGTATGTTCTCCTTGATCTGTGCTAACTAATAGAGTACCTAAAAGGTAAACTATAGAAGTGAAATTGGCAGTCTGAGATGCAATGACTTTGAACAGTCCTTTTCTCAACTGTTGAGGAACAGTTGAAAAACAGTTTTTTTTAATTCCTACTAATTGTTGAACTCTTTATTTAGTATAGAGTTAATCACATGTGTATAAAGTTAATTGGAAACAGATTTTAATAAAAATAAGAACTGGAATAGGAGTGGGAGGAGGAAGAAGGATGGGAGTGTGCGTAGGAGGGCAGGTGCAGTGGGAAGAATCACTATGTTCCTAAAATTGTATTTATGAATTGAATGAAGCTTGTATCCCTTAAATGAAAGCTTTCTGGGAAAAAGTTTAATCATCTGGTGGTATGTAGGGATATCTAGTTTTGTTTTTAATCTGTATTTCTCAGATTTTTAGTAAGACTAAGTACCAGTGATGTACTGGTGCCATCTCATACTAATTTTTGGTGTGTTCTAGTTTTATTAAGTATTGGTAGAGGTTTAAAAATCATGAGTTTTTCAATTCCTGTAGTACTTTTCTTATTTGGTGATAAAATGTTTTCTGTTCTATGAGTATTAAATAGTTTATCATAATTTTATCAACTTTCCCTATTAGAATGATTTCTATATCTGTAATTTCTTTTAATGATCTCATAGTTTTCCACTGCCTCCTTCAGATGTAAATTAATACTATATTATTGAATACTTTAGTTGTTTAATTAAAATTTCTGAAAGTATAATTTATATAGTCTTTGCTTCTACTTTCTCACTACTGACATTTTCTTTCTTAGCTGCCATAGCTCTATCTTTTTATTTAAAGTGTTTTCTGGAAAGTTTTTATGGAATCATTTGTTTATGGAAAAAGGAAAAAATGATATGATTTTTTAGAAAATTCCTCCATAGCATTTAAATTTTTTAGACTTTACTTTGTCTCTTAGTTTCCATTATATTTTCTACTTTCTTTCCCTTTAATTCAAACTTTAGACAGGAGTTCCCAATTGCTCCTAAAAATCTCTGTTTTACCAGAGTTCATGTCCACAAAACAATCTCATTTTCTTCTTTACATCTCCGAGTAGTTCCTTTCTACAACTTCTCTGTCTTGACACTAGCATCACATTTCTTTTTCTTATAGTTCTAAAACCTTCCCTGACTTGCTTTCTGCATTGTTAGCAAGCATTTTTTTTCTGCCTCTGATGTGTGTCTCTTAGTTCATTATTCTTTTAATAATTTCATTTTAAAAAGAGACTTTATTTGAGAAGCAGAGAGATGGGGTGGGGGAGAGACAGAGAGCATGCTCCCATCTTCTGGTTCACTCTCCAAAGGGCCTTAAAAGATCCCACCACTGTGACCAAAGCTAGATGTCTAGTGTTCAATCCAGATCTCCTACATGGGTGGCATGAACTAAGTCAACTGAACCATCAAGACCATCTTCCAGGTTCTGCCTTAGCAGGAAGGTAAAGTCGGAGCTGACTGTTGAACCCATGAATTCTGATTTGGGGTGAGGGTGTGTTATCAGGCATCTTAACTGCTAGGCCAAATGCCAATCTGTTCATTCCATTTTTATTACTATACCACAGATAGGCTTTTTATTATTTTTTGCTTGTACTATCACTATAGTCCTCCTGCTGAATTTCCAACTGTCAGGCTCTGTTCCAAAATAATACTAGATTAGTATTCTTAACAGAATGCAAATCATATTGTTTTATTCTAAAACCATAAGAATGAACCATACTAAGTGAATTAGGTAAAATCTCTCAATCTGGCATTTAATGTTTGCCCAAACTTTTTATGTCTTACCTTCCAGATTTCCCTGTTTGCATTCTTTTCTCCACCCAAGGTAGGCATTTTCTCAATGCTCTGTTTTCCTACCATCCTGCTTTTATTCAAACTGTTTGCCCTGATTGGAGCACCTGCTGGGTCACCTCTGCCTACTAAGCCCTAATGTATTCCTCAGGCGCATGTTCAGGTCACTTGCCTTTCCTAATCCTTCTATTTGTGTGTGATCTTTCCCCCTTTTTAATCCATAGTGTTGACACCATTTTTTTATTTTTATTTTTATTTATTTTTTTAATTAAACTTTTATTTAATGAATATAAATTTCCAAAGTACAGCTTATGGGTTACAATGGCTTCCCCCTTCCAAAATTTCCCTCCCACCCACAACCCTCCCCTTTCCCACTCCCTCTCCCCTTCCAATCACATCATGATTCATTTTCAATTCTCTTTATATACAGAAGATCAGTTTAGTATATATTAGGTAACGATTTCAACAGTTTGCCCCCATATAGCAACACAAAGTGAAAAAAAATACTGTTGGAGTACTAGTTATAGCATTAAATAAGAGTGTACAGTACATTAAAGACAGAGATCTTACATAATATATATTTTTTTAAAAAATTAATTAATTTTCTATGCCATTTCCAATTTAACACCAGGTTTTTCCTTTTTTCATTTCCAATTATCTTTATATACAGAAGATCGATTCAGTATATAATTAGTAAAGATCTCATCAGTTTGTACCCACGCAGAAACACAAAGTGTAAAAATACTGTTTCAGTACTAGTTATAGCATCACTGCACATTAGACAACACATTAGGGACAGATCCCACATGGGGTGTAAGTACACAGTGACTCCTGTTGCTGACTTAACAATTTGACACTCCTGTTCATGGCGTCAGTGATCTCCCTAGGCTCTAGTCATGAGTTGCCAGGGCTATGGAAGCCTTTAGAGTTTGCTGACTTTGATCTTATTCTGATAGGGTCATAGTCAAAGTGGAAGTTCTCTCCTCCCTTCAGAGAAAGGTACCTCCTTCTTTGATGGCCCTGCTCTTTCCACTGGGATCTCACTCACAGAGATCTGTCATTTAGGTTTTCTTTCTTTCTTTTTTTTTCCATGGTGTCTTGGCTTTCCATGCCTACAATACTCTCATGGGCTCTTCAGCCAGGTCCGAATGCCTTAAGGGCTGATTCTGAGGCCAGAGTGTTGTTTAGGACGTCTGCCATTCTATGAGTCTGCTGTGTATCCCACTTCCCATGTTGGATCTTTCTCTCCCTTTTTGATTCTATCAGTTAGTATTAGCAGACACTTGTCTTGTTTGTGTGATCCCTTTGACTCTTAGACCTATCAGAGCCATTGAATGTGAACTGAAATTGATCACTTGGACTAGTGAGACACCATTTTTTAATCTCACACTTAAATAGCTTCATAGAGCAAGGTGAATTCCATCTCATGTTCTATTATTTTATCTTTTTGGCAGCCTTCTCCTCAACTTTACCTTCCTGAACTGTAGAGATTGCATTTTATTTACATTTTGCATCCTATCTAGTGCACTTTGTAGTCTTCCCAAATACAAAGTACCTAATAAATACTTATCAAATTGAACATTTACCTTGGAAATGCAGTGGGCACAAACACACTTTTCTGAATGCCTAGTAGCTGCCTTCCTTCTGCCTTTTCTTCTCTGCTGCCCTTTGATGTGCTTCGTTGAAAGTAAGTGTGATCTTTTGCTTTCTCTAAACATTACAGTGTTTTGAGAGAAGGGACAAGAGCTCTCAGAGCAGTAAATGATTGGCTTTTGAACATTATGGATTTTTCTAATTTTTAAAAAAAGTTTGTTAAAATTTTGTTTGAAAAGCAAACAGAGCAGGAGAGGGGGTCTTCCATCCACTGGTTCACTACCCAAATGGTCTAAAGCCAGGGCTGGACCAGGCCAATGCCAGGAGCCTGGAACTCCATCCAGATCTCCAAAGTGAGTAGCAGAGACTGAATTACTTGGGTCATCTGCTGCTGCTTTCCCAGGCACATTAGTGGAGAGTTGGATTGGAAGTGGAGCAGTGTGTGGCTTCAGCTGGTGATCTTATGGGATGTCAGTGTTCCAAGTGGCTCTGACACAATGCTGACACCTCTTCTAATATTTTATATAGTGGATCATGAAAAGAATATGTTTTCTTCATGTATGTCCTGGGTGCTTTTGTTAAATATCAGCTTGCTGTGTGTACAACGATTGGTTTCTGGGATCATTATTTTGTTCTTTTGATATGTATGTGAGTTTTTATATCAGTACCATGCTGTTTGAAATACTGTAGCTTTGTAGTATACTTTGAAGTTGGGTATTGTGATGCCTCCAGCTTGATTTTTATTGCCCAGGGTCACTTTGCCTATTCTGAGTCCTTTGTGATTCCTTATGAATTTTAGGATTTTTTTCTAATTCTGTAAAGAATGTCATTAATATTTTGTTATCAATTGCATTGAATATGTAGATTGCTTTAGATAGTATTCAAATTTTAATGATATTGATTCTTCCTATCCATGAACAGGACTATCTTTCCCTTGTTTCATGTCCATGATCATTTCGTTCATCAGTGTTTTATAATTTTCAACATAGAGATCTTCCATGTCTTTGCTTAAACTTATCCCTAAATAGTTAATTTTTCTTTCTGACTATTGTTAAGAGAATTTAATTCCCAATTTCTCTTTCAGTGAGTTTATTATTCTTGTATAAAAATGTTATTTTTAACATCTATTTTGTAGCTTTGATATTACTGGTTTGGTTTGTGAATTTACTGGATCAATTCTTTTTTTAAAAATGTTATTTAGGTACATCAATTCATGTATTTCCATATACAGATTTAGGAACTTAGTGATACTTCCTAGCCTACCCTTCTTTCTGCCCATTCTCCAAGCCTTCTTCCTCCTTCTTTTTCTATTCCCACTCTTAATTTTTAAAAAAGATCTATTTTCAGTTTACTTTATACTCATAAGGTTAATCCTATGGTGAGTAAAGAGTTCATCAAATAATATAAAGGAAAAAAAGACACTACTCCTCAACAGTCAAGACAAGGGCTATAAATGATCATCAAATCTCAAAATGTCAATTTCATTTCTATACATGACATTTTAGGTACTCTATTATTTACCGCAGATCAGGGAAAACATGGTATCTGTCTTTTTGGGATTGGCTTATTTCATAAATATAATGCTTTCCAGTTGCATCAATTTTGTTGCAAAAGACAAGATTTCATTTATTTTTTTTCTTGCTGAATACTATTTATACTATTTCACAGTGTATATATAACATAATATCTTTATCCAGTCATAAGTTGATAGAAATCTAGGTTGATTCCATATCTTGGCTAATGTAAATTATGCTGGAATGAACATGGGGGTATAGATAACTTTTTCATATGCTGATTTCATTTTGTTTGGGTAAATACCCAGGAGTGGGATTTCTGGATCATATAGCAGATCTAGTTTCAGGTTACTGAGGAATTTCCAAAGTGTCTTGCACAATGGCTGAACCAGTTTACATTCCCACCAAGAGTGGATCAGGGTACCTTTTCCCCTACATCCTCACCAGCTTTTATTGTTTTTTGTTTTCTTTATGAGAGCCATTCCAACTGAGGTGAGATGAAGCCTTATTGTAGTTTTGATCTGCATTTTCCTGCTGGCTAGTGATCCTGAGCATTTTTTCATGTCTGTTGCCATTTGAATTTCCTCTTTTGAGAAATGTCTGTTCAAGTCCTTTTCCCATTTCTTAACTGGATTGTTTATTATTGTTGATTTTCTTGAGCTCTTTATAGATTCTGGATATTAATCCTTTATCAGTTTCATAGTTTGCAAAATCTTCTCTCATTCTGTCAGTTGCTGAGTGTTTCTTTTGCAGTGCAGAAGCTTCTCAACTTGATGAAATCTCATTTGTCAATTTTGGCTTTGATTGCCTGTGCCTCTGGTGTCTTTTCCAAGAACTCTTTGCCTATGTCAATATCTTGCAGGGTTTCCTCAATATTTTCTAATAATTTGATGCTATCAGGTTGATCCATGTTGAGTGGATTTTTGTGTAAGGTATAAGATAGGGGACTTGCTTCATCTTCTGCCTGAGGAGATCCAGTTTTCCTAGCACCATTTGTTGAACAGACTGTCCTTGCTCCAGGAATTGGTTTTAGCTCCTTTGTCAAAGATAGTTGTAGATATGTGGGTTGATTTCTGGCATTCCTATTATGTTTAGTTGATCTACGTGTCTGCTTTTGTTATAGTACCAGGCTGTTTTGATTATAATTGCCCTGTAGTATGTCTTGAAATCAGGTATTGTGATGCTTCCAGTTTTTGTTGTTGTTGTTGTATAAGATTTCTATAGCTATTCAGGGTCTCCTGTGTCTCCATATGAATTTCAGCATCATTTTTTTCTAGATCTTAGAAGAATATTGGAGTCACTCCAAGATGGTGTAATAGGGAGGGAGCTCACTAATAGTCCAAGAAAAGATAGTTTAATTAAAAGAGGACTGAGAGCAGCAAGATGGCGGAATAGGAAGGGAGCACACTGATAGTCCAGGAAGAGACAGTTTAATAAAAGTGGAGATACTGCAGGTTCAGGGAAGAGTAGGGGATGAAACAGCAGAGGAAACTCTTCCGGAACTAGTGATTCACAGTGGACCTGCGTGGAGAGCGTGGGAGCCCAAGTTCGGGACACCAGCGGCAAACTCAACACACCAGCACTGGAACGCGAGGTGAGCCGAACCTCAATAGCCCGAGACACCAGCGGGCAAGCAGAAAGAGGAGGCTAGAGGGAACGAGGCTTGAAACTCCGTGGGGAAAAGTTCACCAGGCTAACTAGAAGAGAGAGAGAGAGAAAAAAAAAAAGTGACCGATACGGACACGAGTTTCTCTCTCTCCGCTCACTTCTCAAAGGCAAGCAAGACAAAGAGCAGGTGCCATTTTGGACATACGTCATAAGCAGGGCGACCTCGGGTCTGCACCGGCCCTGAGCCTAGCAGAAAAACCTGGCTCTGGAGGGGTGAAGTAACAGGATATTAGGATCTAACTTGGCAACCCAGTGGGAGACTGCAGGAGAATAGGAGCCCACACTGAGGGCAGCAGAGATTCCCTGTGTGGTCCTTGGGAAAGAGCTTCTGATCTCTGGCTCCTGAGGGTATATAATTTGCCTGCTAACTACCTCCAATTCTGTTCAGCTGTGTGGAATTACTTCCCTTTTGGAAACAAAAAAGAATGAAAGAAAGAGAGATTTACCACGCCTAACCTGGGAGTGTCATCCTTGACACACCCTCAACCATGAGGAACCAAACAGAGCTCTCAGGCCACACTCATCTCAAGCCTCAAGGCTCCATCAAAAGCAGACAGTCCACTTAACCTAGAGCCATAGTATAACAAGAAAAAACACCATAGTGAAGAAACCAAATATCTCCAACATGCCAAACAACAAACGCAAAAACTGAGGTAACAAGAACAAGGAAGACACTATGATGCCCCCAAATGAAAAAAAACCCCAATTCAAGATTATGAAGATGATGAGATAGAAGAAATGCAAGAAGCAGATCTCAAAAAATTGATAAGAACATTGCCACTCATCCTGCCCTGCAAAAGATGCTTAAAGATGTGTTACACAGAGAAACACAGAAACATGGTCACCAATATGAAAGAAGGTAAAGGAAGGAAACCTCACAGCAAAAGATCACAGGAAGCTCAATTTCTCTTTGACATAGAATTAAACTCTGATGCTCTGTTAAATCAATGTGTTAAAGTAATCAATCTATAATGTTCTCTTGATGTCTGTTAAATTCTAATTGTTCAAAAACAGCTGAATTTTTATTAAGAGCTATGGGTTATTTAAATATGTGCTTATTTTCAAAGATTTGAATAATCACCTTGTAACAGTGATCAAATTTGGTCTATGTTATGTCATGATTTTAAGGAATCTTATTTCAACCAGATATTTTGGATTTTGAGCCTTCTTGGCATTCTTGACAGGCATTCAAAAAAATCAAAGTTCCAAACAATCTGGACTCTAATATTTCCAGTAAATCCTGGACTTTGGTTTTTCCAGTTTGGGCCCAACTGAAAAAATCGAAGGACCTATGTCTCTCATCTTATAGAGACACCAACTAATCAGTCTATTTGGAGTATATTAGAAGGACTGTCAAGATGTGACATGGTACTAAATTTTAAGTTTCTATAATGGAAAATGCTATTAATACAAATGTTTGAGAATTAAAAAGTCTAATGATCTTGTGTTACTAGACATGATAGTTATCTTAATGAGAAAGCCCCAGAGGCCTAAAGGGTTAAATACTGTAAAATCCTACAGGTGCTTTCAAAAATACTGTGAAGTAAGCAAGTGGCTCTTGTTGATTGATGAGTTTATAATTTTAAACATGGCGACTTAAAGTCTTTTGTCATCCATAGTTATATATGATGTGCTGCTCACAAAACTAAAGCGTTGTTGGTTCTGTGTTTAGCTGTCCTCCTATAGGTCCCTATGGACTTTTTCCAGCCACTTCTATTGTATTCAGTGCTTTGGGATGGCTCTGTAAACAGATGAAGCCAATAATGTATTAACAGTACCAACTGAGAGAAAGTATGGTTAACTGAGGTTACTAAAACAAAAAGCAATTCAAATCAATTGGCAATCTACAAAAAGAGTTAAAGATTTTAAAAGCTATTATTAAAATTGCTATATTGGTCTATTATGCTATGTTATATGTGTGTACATATTGTATGTCCACATGGGGAAATTTTATTAAGAGTTTTATTTTAAATGGCTTATAGATAAGATTGTCCATAAATTTAAGCTGCTAAAATTAATCAAAGATAAATTTTAATTTGTGTGACCTGAATCTGTGTATCATATGTTTTAAACTTGTTGGTAGAAAGAAACTAAAAACATTTTATATGGTTGTGTTTAAGTTTACTGGCTAAACAAACTACACCACGTTCGATATTTAAGAGGTGTTTTCAAATACATGATTCTTAAAATTTATAGAAGGCATTGGACCTTCTGACAAATGTTTTCTTAAGTTGTTATCTAGTGGTTGAAACTGCTTGCTAAATATTCATGTAATATTGCTATTGTCAGCAAGCGATCTAGGACTTGCTCCCTCATTTCTCTATTCTAAGCCAAACTTGTTCTTTCATTTCTCTATTCTCTTCAAGGTAGGAAACTAATTCTATTATGAAGGAATCTGTAGGATGCACAATTTAATCTTTAGACCTTATAAAAGATATGGCTAACATTTTTCTGTAATAGCATAGCCAAAATAAGAACTTAAATAATAATCTCATAGCTAGATTCACTTCGCTATCAGCGAAGTATATAGTAAGTAGAAAAAAACCTCCCTTTCAGACCAAAGGGAAAGAAAGTTTTAAAGTGAGAATATAATTTTCCTCATGGGCATTGTCTACCTTAGAAAAACTACTACAGAACATGCCTGTGACTATAGACTTGTAGTTCAGGCCACTGAAGATTAGAGATGGGACACGGGCACTCCCTTGACTTGCATCCTCTGGTCTGCTTTAACACAAACCAGGAGGAAAAGAAAGCTCGGCATCAGAAGCAATGGGTGGCAGGCCTATTAATGGCTGATCTGTACAGTGATCTGCCCTCAAGGAGACCCAACAGGCCAGTCCACTGCAGTGGCTTTCAAAGTGGTAAGCCTGGGCTTCAGCAGAAGTCAGCTTGTGAAGAGCCCTGGCAGCTCTGCCAAGAGTTGGATCACTGGAAATGGACCTGCCCTGGAATCGAAGGATGCCCAGGTCAGAGCCACAGATCTTATTGGCTCTAAGCTGAAAAGCCCTTCACTCAGCCAAACTTCCAAAGTGACCACTGCAGCTGAGGGTGTGGTCAAGTAGGGTCAGCAACATTGCAGGCAGAACTGTAAATTTCTTGTTAGAGATGCCACCTGCCTTTACCTGGCCAGCTCTCCTCCCAGGCCAGCCAAGTAATGAAAGTCAACAGAGTGCCTTCCCCTAGGAGGTTCACACCTCCCTTAGGATATACCCCATGTGAAGAGATAGATAGGTCTGGGCCTCTTCACTTACAAGGCCTAAAGCCCACCAGATTATTATCAAGCCCCTTCTATCAGGTTCTATTTGCCTCTCAATCAGAAAACTTAATTGTAGCTTAGACAGCACCTTTCTTAGCTCCTCTAATAATGACTCTGTCCTTTGTTCTAGACCCTGTCTAGCACACTTGGGCCTCATTCCTTTGTAATCATAACCTCTACTCTACCACCAATGGCTCTACTCCCAACCTGTGTGTACTGATGGTCCTCTTCCCCACTTAATGCTGTATAATTGTTCAAACCTGGTAAATGCCACTCTTAGGATCATTGGTTACTATCCTCACCCTGTCTTTTATGACCTTGTCTAAATATGATCAGAGTCGGCAAACTTGGAAGGCTTCCATAGCCTTGGCAACTCATGACGACAGCTTAGGGTGGTTACTGGCACCATAAACTAGAGTGTCAATTTGTTGGGTCAACAACAGGAGCCACTGTGCACTTGCTGCTCATGTGGGATCTCTGTCCTTAATGTGCTATACATTTTGATTTGATGCTATAACTAGTACTCAAACAGTATGTTTCACTTTGTGTTTCTATGTGGGTGCAAACTGTTGAAACCTTTATACTAAATTGATCTTCTGTATATAAAGAGAATTGAAAATGAATCTTGATGCAAATGGAAGGGGAGAGGGTGCGGGAGAGGGGAGGGTTGCGGGTGGGAGGGAAGTTATGGGAGGGGGAAGCCATTGTAATCCGTAAGCTGTACACTGGAAATTTATATTCATTAAATAAAAGTTTTAAAAAAATCAGTACACAAAAATCAATAGCCTCTGTATACACAGACCTTGTCATTGCAGAGTAAGAACTTCTTTTTTTAAAAAAGAATTATTTATTTTATTTGAAAGTCAGAGTTACATAGAGAAGGAGAGGCAGAGAGAGAGAGGTCTTCCACCTGTTGGTTTACTCTCCAGTTGGCCACCATGGCCGGAGCTGTGCCGATCCAAAGGCAGGAGCCAGGACCTTCTTCCGGGTTTCCCACATGGGTGCAGGGGTTCAAGGACTTGGACCATCTTGTACTGCTTTCTCAGGCCATATCTCAGAGAGCTGGATTGGAAATGGAGTAGCTGGGTCTCAAATCGGCACCCATATGGGATACTGGTGCTTCAGGCCAGGGCGATAACCCACTATACCACAGCACCAGCCCCTGACTTACTTCTAAGGCTACAATTTAAAAACTTGCCAAATCCCCTTAAGCTATGTGGTAAAAATACCATCTTAAGTATTAAAGTTATCATATGGATAGAATTAAGTATTAAAGTTATCATATAGGTAGAATTAAGTGTTAAAGTGATCATAGAAATAGGATTAAGTGTTTGGTAATAACTATAGATGAAACTAGAATGGAATGCATGCTCCAACATGGGAAACAGTCCAAATTGCAGACTCATAGAATGACAGTCATTTAAAAAGCACTCTAACCTCAGAATCAGCCCTTAAGGCATTTTGGTTTGCCTGAAAAGCCCACAGGATCATTTCAGCCATGGAAAGCCAAGACACTGTGGCAAAGAATGTTCTACATGAAGTTTAAAGAAGTGGTTATTGAAGAAGTAGTTACTTTTCTCTGAAGGGAGGAGAATTCTTCAAATTTGCTTATGGCCTTATTTAAATACTGATGGAGTTTGTGGATTCGGAAGGCTTCCAGAGCATAGGCTGCTCATGTCAAGGGCCTCGCCTGATCACTGACATCATATATAAGAGGGTTAAATGTTGAATTATTAACAGAAGTCATTGTGCACTAATTTCCCATGCAGGACCTCTGTACTCAAGAGTTGTATTATGAGAGTTAACAATGAAACTTGTTCTCAAAGATTTCTTTTGTTTTAGTGTATTAAGTGGGGGATATTCTTATGTCTCATAAATTTTAGTTATGCCTACGTGTCCAGCTCCATTGCTTGTTTTCTTAAGTGCTTCCTTAATTAATGATAAAACTTATTCTCAAGGACTTAACTCTTTTAATGTATTAAATGGGGAATATTCTTATGTCTCATAAGTTATAGTTATATCTAAGTGTTGGCCAAAGTTATATCATTCTTGGGTACTGCTTTAAAGTTAATTAAGTTTCTAAAGAAAAAGTTAAATTAAATTCTAGATGCAATGACTTTGAACAGCTCTTACCTCAACTGTTGAGGAACAATTTTTTTCTTTTTGTACAAATTGTTGAGCTCTTTACTTAGTATAGAGTTGGTCTGCTGTGTAAAAAGTTAATTGAAAATCTTAGTGGAGAATGGGACGGGGAATGGGAGAAGCAGGAAGAGAATGGGTGGGAGGATGGGTGTGGTGGGAAGAATCACTATATTCCTAAAGTTGTACTTATGAAATGCCTGAAGTTTGTATTCTTTGAATAAAAGGTTTCTTGGGGGGAAAAAAAGAAGCAAAGCATAGTGGTCTAATAAAATATTAAACATTGAAAAATCAGAGAGCATGCTGCCCAAAGAGTCAATGCCTTATTTTCCAAAATGTTTGATAATAATACAAACCTTACACCTAAGTCTAATAAGCACATACATTGCTATCTTAGTATTTATAGCTAAACTTGATACCTACAACCTGCCTTCCAAAAGAAAATAAGTCCACTTTTTTATGATGGCTTAGAAAAGCCAGTAATCTGCTCTTTCTAACATTTACCACAAGTAGTAATTATGTGTTTACTTAAGTGTTTGTATATTTGATATTCATTCCTCCTTTGAGACCCTAAGATCTGTGAAGATAAGAACTGCATCTGCTTCGTTTCAATTATGCATGTGGTGTCTGATTACCAGTCACACCTGGACTGCAGTCATTAGATGATTTGTTGAATGACTAGGGTCAGCAATGTCTGCACACTGAGCCATATTTATGTCATGAAAGGTCACGTAGCACAAGTATTAATGCAAGAAATCTTTCTTGTTAAAAATTCTTTTCTGTTAACAAAAACTTCTAGTCTTATATCTGCATATTGACATTACACATTTTGTGGACCAGGGCTGATAATGGGTTTACTGTGAAACTGCTCCAAAGTACCTCAAGACTGAGCACAGGCAGAAAAAGAGACAATGGAGAGAATGTCTCCTGGATTGCTAAAGACCATTGTTTCAGAAAACCATCTTTAGGAATGGTTTGCCTTGGTAGTAGGGAAAAAGCATTTGAATGTGGTCTACAAGGCACTTAATGAGTCTTGAGGTTAAGAAGAGCATGTTGAGGCTGGTATTGTGGCACAGTGAGTTTGGCTGCCACATACAACTACGGCATCCTATATAGGCACTGGTTCTAGTCCCAGCTGCTCCACTTGTTATCCAGATCCCTGCTAATATGCCTGGTAAAGCTGTGGAACAGGACCCAAGTACTTGTAGCCATGTATCTATGTGGGAGACCCCAATAGAGTTCTGGGATCCTGACCGTTTGGATAGCTGATGGAAGATCACTCTGTCTCTCTCTAACTCTGCCTTTCAAATAAAGAAATAAATATTTTAAAAAGAGAAAGAAAAATAGCATGTTTTTAGAATTTTAAAGAAGTAATTTTAAAATAATTTTTTCTTAAAATTATAAAAGTAACACATGTGATTTAGTGATGTAAGTTTGGGTATTGCATTCTTTCATCACATAAATTATCATGTGTGATTTATATTTTGATAATGCCTAGGAGGCCTTTACAATTTTCAAGTCCTTTCTTCATAATACATGTATTACCTCTTGGTCTGTATCTAGTCCTCTGGTTAACAGTACCATGATATCTGATGTCTGGGATCCTGGTAAGGGCTCAATTTACAAAAGTAAATGTTCCTAGCTATTGAGGTCCTCAGGGTGCTCATGGCAAACTTGGTTGAATGCTTGGAGATGTGAAGTAGCTCCTTGAAGATTTCCCAGTGAAGAGCTATGTGGCCCCACATCTTGTCAATTTTCTTGGGCCTTTTGATGTTCACTCCTCAGATTCAGTTCCTTCTTTTTTTGTCAGATTTCCTGAAGAGAGATGACATTGCTTCTTGGACCTAGAGTCAGTCTGCTGGCCTCAGCCTGTGGAGGTAATATCTGTGAGAATGCTCCTTGTGCCAAAGGGCAAATAGACAGCAGCTAACCTTTCCCCGAGAGTGAAATCATGCTAGTTCATGTAACTTTCACACAAATTGCAGAAAGTTACTGGTTTATTATGGTGTTTTTGAACTTACTCACTGTGAAGAATGACTTTCTGTTTCTATTTTCAACCTATCATGGTTTGATACTTTTGTATAAAATACAATAAAAATCCTGCCACTTATTTGCACAACATAAGTGAAGTTAGTTCTCCACAGGTTTCGTTGTGTGCTAGAGTTCTATTATTTGTTAATACAGTTTCATTTTGGTTAAAATATTTCTAGCAAGTTTAAGAAGATGTGAAGAAATGGAAAATATTTTTAAAGAGCATAGGGAAAACTCTTCATGACTTAAAAAAAATATTCTCCAATTCCTGTCTTCATTTTCTGAAACCCCATGGATATATCTGCCTCTCCATGTGTCTTCCTCAAACAATGCCTATGGTACCATGCAAGCAGCTAAGAAACTCAACCTGGATCCGCTTTCCCTAAAGAATTATTCCCCTAAGTTCTGTGCTGCTGGTTGGGAGTTCTATAGTTATCTCATGGTTCCAGCTGGCATGTACCATCATTTCATATTAAATTATATTCATCTATTCATTTATCTCCCACAAAATGATGTGTAGGGTAGTTGCTTTTGGATCTCAGATCAAAAGTGGACCTGGGTCCTCCCTATTGGTTCTTCTCAATGATATTTTTTCTCGTTTGAATATTTATCACAAGCATTTGAGTTTTCTCGCTCTTAGACTTATTTTTTAAAAAAGATTTATCTATTTTATTTATTGGAAAGTTAAAATTACATAAAGAGATGGAGACAAAAACACACATATAGACAGATACACACACACACACACACACCCCAAGAGAAAGAGAGAAAGAGAGAGAGAGAGAGAGAGTTCTTCTATTTGATGGTTTACTTCCCAAATGGCCACAAAGGCCAGTACTGGGCCAGACCAAAGCCAGGATCCTTGAACTCCATCCAGGTCTCCCACACGAGTGGCAGGAGTTCAAATACTTGGTCCATTGTATGCTGCTTTCCCAGGTGCATTATCAGGGAGCTGGATCAGAAGTGGAACAGGTGGGACTCGAACTGGAGCTCAAATAGGATGCCTGTGTCACAGGTGGCAGCAAAATTCTCTAAGAATATATGCTTTAAAACTTAGGAGAGGAAAAGATGATAGGCACTTCATTTGCCATAAAATTAGCATGAGGCTACTACACAGCTTCCACAAGTGTGCACGTTGTGGTATCTACAGTGAGTGAAGCTCTCCCTTGGGTCAGCCAAGGCACTCATAGTGGAGCCACTTGACACATCAGTGGCAGTTCTCTGATTTTAGAAAAGAGACTTTGAAATGCCTGTTCTATTAAGGACTTAACTAAATTAATAGCAAACCTTTGCTCCTTCAGTCTCCATCTTGGGGAAAGGAAAGGAGAAAGCTTGTTCTCAATTGATTGATTTTTATAGCAGAGTTGGTTCCCATTATAATTAATTACTCTGATAGCATTCAGTAGTTATGAGGGATCCTAATTTGATTTAAATTCTGTTGGCTACAAAGTTCATGTCTGTGGTCAAGGTGCTGCTTTCAAAAGTCTTGGGCTGGGATCTGAAACCTGTCTGGAGAGTGCAGCATGGTGCCTTGATAGTTTTAAGTAGGAGGAGCATCTTGCTGGGAGTTTTGAAGACTAAGTTTTGCATAACTTGCTTTTAAAAATTATAAAAATAACATGTGAGTATTAGAGATATAAGTTTCAATCTCTAGGCAGTTCAATTGCTATGAATGACTGATAGTTTGATAATAGCCAGAAGGCTTTTATATTTTGCAAGTCTTCTCTTTGTGACATGTGTTACCTCTTGGTCTATAACTAGACCTATTTCTCTAACAGAATACCATGGTATCTGATACCCAGGGTCTTGAATAGGGCACACTTGAGAAAAAAGCAAATGTCCCTGGGTTTGAAAGTCATCAGGGTGCTCATGGCAAACAGTGGTTAAGCCCTGCAAGCTGTCAGGTAGCTCCTTTAAGATTTCCTAATGAGGAACTGTGTGGTGCCATCTGTGTCATTTGTCTGAGGCAGTTTGATGGTCCCTCCTGAAATTCAACTCCTTTTTTATCAGATTGCCTGCACAGAAACACCACTGATTCTTGGACCTAGAATCATTCCACTGGCTTCAACCTGTATAGTTATTATCTCTCTGAGGTTGTTCCATGTTCCAATAGGCCAGTAGACAGCAACCAACCCTCCCTGGGGGTGAAATCATGCTAGTTCGTGTGTCTTCCATAGAACATGCAGGAAGTTCCTAGTTTAGGATGGTGTTTCACCATAGCAAAGAATAATTCTCTGTTTTTATTTCAGTCTGCTATGGCTAAATAGTTTCTGTAAAATATAGTAAAAATAAATTGCTACCAAAATGAAATGGGAAATAAAAACAGAAATATAAAAAGTATAAATCTCAATTTTTTATTATTAGATTCAAAAGACCAAATATTCTGCCAATGTGCTACAGAAGTTTCTTTTGTTAATTTTTGAAATTCAGATGAAAAACTTGATGCAAAACCTCTAATACCACTTTAGTTATGAAAATCATATGTAGTATCTAAGTAAGGTAGATGTATTTTAAATTAACAAGACCGGATTTGAATTTGGGTTTTTCTTTAAACAAGTTGAAAAGAATGGGTGAAAATAGGTTATCAACGGAAAACAAAATATGCCTATATATTCAGAGGTTCAGATTTGGTTACAGAAGAGGCTCTCTTACATGCTTCCATATCAGAAGCAGTTTTGAAAGTGCACAGTTATGTTTCCTTGGATTTTAAGAATGCTTATAATCCTTCTTTATATGCACCTTGGAAACCACACAGTGTTTTACATGCCCACATCAGCAATTTTGTACTCTACAACAGGGGGTACATCTACAGACATACTGTTACTGTACAGAGTGGAGTGACTTTCTATTTTTTTCCCTTATATTAATTTGAGTTTGGTTTTTTGTTATTTTTCTACTTCCTTGAAGGGCACTGATGGCTTGCTTATTTGAGATATTTTTTTAAAAGATTTATTTTATTTTATTTGAAAGGCAGAGTTTTATATATATATATATGTATATATATATATATATATATATATATATAGAGAGAGAGAGAGAGAGAGAGAGAGAGAGAGAGAGAAAGAAAGATCTCCCATCCACTGGTTCACTCCCCAAATGGCCACAGTGGCCAGAGCTGGGCTGATCTGAAGCCAGGAGGCAGGAGCTTCTTTTGGATCTCCCACATGGGTGCAGGAGCCCAAGCACTTTGGCCATTTTCTGCTGCTTTTCTAGGTGCATTAGCAAGAAATTGGATAGGAAATGGAGCAGCCATGAATCTAACCAGCATCCATATGGGATGCCAGCACTGCAGGTGGCAGCTTAACCTGCTATGCCACAGAGCCAGCCTCATGGAGTGACTTTTATAAAGAAGTTCTTTCTCTGTGCAAAAGACAGCTGAACTAACTCTTCCATCTCTATGACAACAGCTTCCTCTTTATCAACATTACTTGTTTGTGACAACTGGTTCCATTTCTAAATTTTCTGCTTGCAGAAAATTTCACTCCACTTTTTTTTAAGATTTATTTATTCATTTGAAATACAGAACTATAAGAGAGATGGAAAGACACAAAAAGAGAGATCTTCTATCTGTTGGTTCACTCCCCAAAAGGCTGCAATGGCAGGGCAGGGACTGGCAGGCCGAAGCCAGGAGCCGAGAGCTCCTTCTGGGTCTCCCATGTGGGTGCAGGGGCCCACACACTTGGGCCATCTTCTGCTGCTTTCCCAGGCACATTAGCAGGGAGCTGGATCAGAAATGGAGCAGCTGGATCTTGAACTGGCACCCATATGGGATGCCAGCATTGCAGGTGGTGGTTTTACTCACTGTATCACAATGCTGGCCCAATCACTCTGCCTTTTCACAGGAAACTGAAACCCAAACCCATCTCCAATATGACTGAAATCGCGGTATCTACTTGTAAATCATTAGGAGACATCTTTATTACACAGCTGTAATTTTTTTTTCTAGAATTCCAAGTTCAGTATCTAAATCTATTACCATCATTTCATAGTGTGGAAGTTCTCTTGATTTTGTGCTTCAAGTTCGAACACTTAGGAGTACACAATATCTTCACCCTTTAATGTAGTGATGTCTCTGTGGCCAGTACTGCTCTGCAAGATGACAAAGTCAGGAGACTCAGAGAGGTGGGTGTGTTGGAATGGATGTATCACAAACACCTCAAAAGCCAGCGGAAGACTGTGTTCCTCAGGAGCATCCAAAGGGGACACTCCTTTCACTAAAGTTAGAAACGCCTCAGTGGTGCAGGGGCAGGAGGTTCACTCCCAAGCACGGATTGCAGTTGCAGTGGCACTCGTAGAACCAGGTGAGCTGCACCATGGACATGCTGCGTGAGTCCCTGTTCTGCAGGTTCCTGTTGCTGGAGCTGATGACCACTCCCTGTCAGGGCTCTGAAGTTAGTGTTGGAGGTTTGTGGGGACCATATGTTCTGACTTCTCTGTGATGTAGCTAATCTTATGATTAACTCCTAGTCCTGATCAGCCCAATTTGCCCTCTGGTTGTAGGAAAAAGAAAATTCAAATGCCATCATAGAGCTTTTGCATTTTTTTCCAGTCCTGATCATAGTTGGTGATTGGCTGACTCAAACTTGCCATTTTTTTCCCCTTTAGCACATTGGTGATACTTAAGAGTTATCAACTAAACTCAGTCCTCATAGTTACCATGCCACTTTATCTCTCAAGTGCTGATGATGCTGCACAAGACAGCGCATACCCTGAAGACTGTATTCCATCCCAACTCACCACGGTTGAGACCATAGTAATTTGCCAGTGGGGATTATTTCCCTTCTTACCACCAGAATATTAATGATCTATTGCTTAGCAGCTTAAACCAAATACTTATGTTCTCAAAATTTCTATTGGGTAGAAAACCAGACCAGCCTTAGCTGGTTGCTTGATTCTGGGTCTTTGACAAAGCTATGCTTGTAGTGTTGGATAGAGCTGCAGTCATCTCAAGGCTTGACTCAGGAAGAGCTCCACTCTCCGTTTCACTCACATTGCTGTTGACAGGCCCTAGAAGGTCAACTTCCAAGCTTGCGCAGGCCCTCGCTATGGAGCTACTGCAGGATGTGGTAGCTGTTTGTCCAGAATGAAGATCCTAGAGAGAAACTCCCAAAATAGAAGCCATGGCCTTTTTATTAAAAATACTTTAATTCCATAGAATATTTATTATTTGAAAGGCAGATTTACAGAGAGAGAGAGAGAGAGAGAGAGAGAGAGAGCCAGTGAGCTTTCATTCCCTGGTTCATTCTCCAAATGGCTTCAACGACCAGAGCTGGACCAGGCAAAAGTCAGGAGCCTGGAACTCCGGCCAGGTCTCTTATGATGGTGAAGGGGTCCAACGACTTGTGCCATCTTCTGCTGCTTTCCCAGACACATTAGCAGGGAGCTGGATTCAAAGCGGAACAGCCAGGATTCGAACCAAGAGCCCATATGGGAAGCTGTGTCATAGGTGATGGCTTCACGTTCTGTGCCACAATGTCAGCCCCAAGACTTCTAATCTTAGAAGTGATATTCTAATATTTATGCTGTTAAACTTGGGTCAGCCAAGTTTAAGTGCAGCCCACACTTAATGAGAGGATTACACAAAGGCATGAATACCATAGGCTGTGGATGATGGGGGTTCATCTTACTGAAACGGGGTCTTTTCACCATCTTGCTGGCAAGTGATCCAGTTCCAGGGTTCCATCTTTAGGGTCTACTTCTTAGGGCTGCTTCTTGTGGCAGCTCTTTTATTTGGGGCTCCCTTAGATTCCACTTTTGAGATAAAAATTAGACTTCTAATGGTTCCATGAACAATTTAAATGAACACCAATAGCAAAGTGGGGTAAGGTGATACAAGCAGGGAAGGTTACAAAAATAATACTTTTTTATTGTGGTAAAATATTTTTATAATATAAAATTTATCATTTGTTCTTTTTTAAAAAACAATGTTGGGGCCAGCGCTGTGGCTCACTTGGTTAATCCTCTGCGTTGCGGCATCCTGTATGGGTGCCCAGTTCTAGTCCCGGTTGCTCCTCTTCCAGTCCAGCTCTCTGCTGTGGCCCGGGAAGGCAGTGGAGGATGGTCCAGGTGCTTGGGCCCTGCATCCACATGGGAGACCAGGAGGAAGCACCTGGCTCCTGGCTTCGGATCAGAGCAGTGCGTCGGCCTTTGCGGCCATTTGGGGGGTGAACCAATGGAAGGAAGACCTTTCTCTCCGTCTCTCTCTCTCTCACTGTCTAACTCTGCCTGTCAAATTAAAAAAAAAAAAACAAAAAACCACAATGTTGACAGTTTGGTAACACTTGGTACCTTCACATTATTGTGAAACCATCCCCACCATCCACCTCCAGATTTCCTTTGGACAAAGGAAAATGATCCCCATTAAACCTGAATTCCCCATTCTACCCTCCCCTAGCTTCTGCTAACCATCATTCTACTCTCTGTATGAATTTGACTACTCTAGGGACTACAGGTAAGTGGAATCAGATGATATTTGTACTTTTGAGACTGGTTTATTTAACTTAGCATAATGTCTATAAGACTCATCCATGTTGTAGAATGTGTCAGAATTTCTTTCCTTTTCAAGACTGAAATAATATTCTATTGCATGTATATATAACATTTTGTTTACTCATTCATTTGTCAATGGACACTTGGGTTTCCTCCGATCTGAAGCCAAGAGCCAGGTGCTTCCTCCTGGTCTCCCATGCAGGGCCTAAACACTTGGACTATACTCCACTGCCTTCCCAGGCCACAGAAGAGAGCTGGACTGGAAGAGGAGCAACCGGGACTAGAACCCAGGCCCATATGGGATGCCAGTGCCACAAGGTGGAGGATTAACCAAGTGAGCCATAGCGCCTCCACCATGACTATTGTAAATAATGCTGCCATGAAAGTGGGTTCAGGTGTGCATGATAAGCCAGCTACCAAAGTGTAGTGTTTAATTTCATGGGGTTACTCTCTGGACTGTGTATTTTATAGCAACTTCTCCCAGACATTTGTTGGGGGCCATTATGGAGTGTTTAAATTCCCTGAAACTTCTGGACTACTCAACCATGAGTGGGCAGATTGACCTGTAATTTTGGCAAAAGACCTCAGGCATGGCAGTGCTGACATTGGCAGCTGGAAGGCAACAAGACCCAAAGAAGTGGTGAATTCCCAGGGGTGTGAGTGAGGACTGATTGCTGCAGCCACAAGAACTTGCATGTGAATCGTACTCACAGCAACTGGTTTTAGTTCCAAGATATTTTCTAATCCATTTGAATGCACCGTTTCTCAATTATTCTTTCTACTTCCAGTCTCTGTCCTCCCCACACTCTCCTCCACCATGCTGTCAAACTTATGTTTTATGAAACACACATGAAAACGTGAGAATCCTTTCATTAAATGCTTCTGTGAATTTCCCTTATCTATAGAATAAAATTCTTGAAGAACTTCTATGACTAAACATGATCCAAAGAATTCAGTCCTCTGCCTCTTCACTATAGGTTGTGCATGCCTTCCCTTTCTTCCTTTTTTATCATGTGCACCATGATAGACATATTCTTTTACCACCTTGAACTTCTTTATGCATTTACCTTAGTTCTAAATACTCTTTTTCAACATAGTAAAACCCAATGTATCCATTGAAACTCAGCTCAAAGTTTACTTTGTCTGTGAACTTTAATCTGTCCTAAGTGGAATTGTCTCCTGGTTGGTTATTCCTCTGATATAAAGTTTATTATACTGTACTTTATCCTTTTTCATATCTATATTATGATTTTCAAGCTGTACCAGTCATTTCTGAATCTCTAACACCACCTACATTACTGAAGAAATGTGTGTTGGGTAAATACATGATTGAGTAAATGATTATCAAAACTTATCAAAAAGGCAAAGAAAAGCAAAGAGCGTCTTCAGATTAATGTCAGTGATTCTAGTGATCAGCCTTCTGGATTATGAATGATATCAGAGTACAATAAAGGAGAGAAGTAAATTATGATGTAGACCAATGCCAAATTACAACACTAGAGAGAGCTGTAGTATTAACCTAGAAAATTTAGTAGAAAATTGGGAAGGTGTACAAGAGTTAAAACATTTCAGGAACTTGTGCCAACATTGGTGTATTGAATAGGCAGAAGCTGATGGTTTTCACTTGCAAATTATCAGGAGACACTAACTATTAATGTCTGATAGTTCATACATGCCAGGTAGTGCTAGAATTGGGCATCTTCCTTCGTGTTATGTGTAAATGGGTAGGGGCCTCTATATTGTATAGACATACTTTATTTATTATTGTCTACGTGGTAGCCAAGACTGTAATTATTCTTATACTGGAGTTAAAGTCTGAAAATTTTTGAAGATTTTCATTTTGCAGGCAAAAGCTGTATAGTTCTCCCTGGAGGCTGGATACCTAGGGTATGGGTCTAGGATTAGGTTACTTTGGTAGAGAAGTGCAGTGCCCAGAGATTGGAAAGAAGGATTTTGCTCAGTTGTTAGAATAGAACACTTATGTATGGTTTAAAATGTGAGGCTCTTTAGAGGCAGGCTTCAGAGTCTATTCAAAGAGAGTTGCAGGACCTGATGTTAATGGTCAGCTGTGGCTTGAGGGCTAGCAACAACAGTGAATGGGTCTAGACTGACGTGTATGATCACTGGTCTTTTTGATCATGTATCAGTAAAACATGTTCTGCATTAATGATCAAATTTGATAAAATTTTTCAATGATTTACAACACCAGTACATAATGTAGCTTAAAGATTTTATCTTTATTGAAGCAAAAAAAAAAAATGGTGGGCATTGTGTACAGTAAAACATTTCTAGGAAACGTGTGATTTTCCAACTCCTCAACACTCCTACAGCTCACAGCTATTAAGTTTAATTTGTGGACAGAGCAGGACTCCGCTGCTGTCCACAGGAAATGGAACAAATGTGGACATGGATGTTCTGCTCAGAGTTGGGGGGATGGAGCAGAGCCACCCCAACTGCAGACATAATAGGTTTGAGAGCACTGAACCCCTTAGAAAGCAGACACCCTGAGGGGAAAGACAGGATTCCCACCTCATGATACTTCTCTTTGGTTTGCGAATCAAAGTTTTATGAAATCCCCCTGACGTCATGTGATGAACATGACGGGAGATATTGGCTGGGCATGCAGCACTCTTTCCTGGCCTGGCTTATATCATGAAACCACAGGGTTTCATTTCCTGGTCTTGCAAGTTCAGTACGGATGACTGTCATGCAGCTGCCCTTGTTTGATCCAGGGCCCCAGATCCAGAGGAGACCAAACTATAGCAGAAGAGTTTAAGTAGAAAGGGAGCTCCTGCTGTGTGTATGGTTTTTTTTTTTTTTCCAGTCCTTTTCTTTTTTCTTTTTTTCTTTTTTATTTTTTTTATTAAACTTTTATTTAATGAATATAAATTTCCAAAGTATAGCTTGTGGGTTACAATGGCTTCCCCCCTCCCATAACTTCCCTCCCGCCCTCAACCCTCCCCTTTCCCGCTCCCTCTCCCCTTCCATTCATGTAAAGATTCATTTTCAATTCTCTTTATATACAGAAATCAGTTTAGTATATATTAGGTAAAGATTTCAACATTTTGCCCACATAGCAACGTAAAGTGAATAAACTACCATTGGATTACTAATTATAGCATTAAATAGCAATGTACAGCACATTAAAGACAGAGATCCTACATAATTTTTTTTTCAAATTAATTAATTTTCTATGCCATTTCCATGTTAACACCAGGTTGTTTTTTAAAGACTCTCTGTATCTACAATTTAAAAAAGTAATGGAGATGGGGAAGGAAGGGATTTCCTAAGAGAGCCATTCACCTTAATCCAAGTTCCAGGACAATTAAGGGACTTTGGGCAAAAAGTTACATGGTCTGGGTAGAAGGATACTGATTGTAAACCAGTATTGGGTCTTGTTTTCCCCTGAGCCTCTTCTTGGAGGTAAGATTCTATGGTAAACATTAATAAGAACAACTATAATCATCTGCCTTTTCTGTGAAGAGTGGAATGAGGCATAGCTTTATTTAAGGCCACAACTGCCTCCTACAGAGTGTGGATCTTGATGAATAAAACAGTATCCCATATCCCCATTTGTCTTCTTCTGAATTCCTAGATGCCTTAGTTAGGAAGCAAGGTAATATGAACTGCTGGGAGCTACATTTTTCTTGCCAGTTGCAAAGGAATTTGAAGTTCCTTTGGCTATCCAGGAGAGAAGAGGTAAGAATTGAGGAGATATGTGTAGTCTCCTTGGTGATGGTTTGCAAGTTGGTTAACCTGATTCAGGTCAATCTGAGTTTTCAATAAACTCGACTGGGAGTTTTGTTTCTTTGGTATAAAATCAGAAGAACTGCATGTCTAGTCCTGCATAGTATAGTACAGCAGTGTACAAGGAAATTTAGGCCCCAAAGTTTAGGCAACCATGAAAATGGGAGCATCTTGGAACAAAGTTGTTGATGTCTCAAGAGTCTGCAATTGCATAACTTAACCAGACAATCTGGTTCTAAAAGATAGGATGATCCTTAGTGACATAGGGTTACATAAAACAACCTTTATGAACCTTTATGCTGAGAGCAGAATCCAGATATGAGACCACTGTCGAGTGAATCAGAAACAATAAAATATTGTGCTGATAATTCTTCTAATCATGATAATCATAGTGAATGCAATTCAGTTGGAGAAAGATACTGCAGCTCTTTCAGAAAGTACGTTGTACTTAAGGTAACAGGACACAGCGGATACTAAAATGAAAATAAAATAAATTGAAACATTTCCCAAGTAAAATTTGTATTTTTGATTTCAAATTTGTGCCTGACATGGTTCACCAAAATAAGTAAGAGGTAAGCAGGCTTGTACTCCTCTGGGGATTGCCAATGCCCAGTTTATGACTAGTTTCTGTTTTTTGGGTCAAAGATAAGTGTCAGAATTTGTAATTCTGGATAATTTTCCCCATGAAATATAATAGCAATAATTAAAATGACATCTTGGAAAATTATGTTCTTATACTTGGGTTATAATTCTGTGAGCTGACTTCATTGGTTAATGTGTCATGCAAACAAAATGCCAAATTGGGAAAAGGTATTAATGGTAGGGTAGATGGGAAATTGCATATTATCAATTACATAGTTCATATGCTTTGCATAAAACAAAATATAGGATGGGAGGACATGCTTTACAAGGTTTCAAAGCTTCAACTCTCTGTTGTACGTTCTGCAGCAGAAATGACCCCTCTCGCCTGTCAGTCCCACACACCCCTTCTCTTGTACAGACATAAAATTGTGTGAGCGACTTACCATTTTCCAGTCTTCATTAACTCACTTGCTTCATTTATTTTATCAAGGTTCAAAGTATGGGTAATTAGTGGTTCGAGATTAAACTTCTTTTCTATATAATCAGAAACCAGTTTAGGGACATGTTCTCTGCTCTTCCAGCCTGCAAATACAGATTAATGGCAAATTTTATACAGTAGCTGTATTATAGAGGAAAGGCCACCTAGAGAAACTAGTGGAGGTGTTAGCTTTGATTGAGGATATCTAAAGGGTGTCTCATTAACATTCCTCAGTTACCAAGTAACCCCTCTCCCCCGTCTCAGTCACACAGCTTATACCCAGGGATGTGCTCCTGAAGATGTCCAGTACTACAGAAGAGAATTAATTCAAAGCAATTAGGTATGGTCCTCACTGGGAGATGTTCTGGATGTTAGATTGCTCTCTGTGGAGCAATGAATCCATGTCTAGGTCCTAAGAATCATGAAATGAAGCAATACAAACATTGTATTTAGTCGAGTGTGTGTGTGTGTGTGTTTTGATCTGCAGTTTCATGAAAGAGTCAAATAATTAAGAGAAAAGAAAACTCTCACTGCGGTTGTGATTTCAATTGCAGTTTTCGGAAAAAGTTGTTCAAAGCAATATAAAAATAAAATGTGCCTTCTGGAAGGAAGAATTATACAAGGAACTGGGTTCAGCTAAGATCATATAAACATAGCATTGCATTTATTGTTATGATTTTCAAGAATTTCCTTAAGTAATCTACTAAGAGTCATGGTCAACGAGTGACTGCCCAGAATTCCTGGCAAGGGTGAGTCTCATGCCATTGTGCAAGGTATAATGTAGTTTAATTTGCCCAATGTTCTATACAGACTGTTCTGTTAGGATATTGGCAGTTACTTGCTTTTCATGGTTCCAGGTTGTGTTCGGTTCTCTAACCTCTCCGTGTATTCTCAAAACTTACCTAAACTCTTCCAGCAGACTGGATTTTTAAATTGTTTTCTGCTCTATGTAACCAAGAATTCTGACTATTGCTCAGTGTCATGACTTGGAGATTGTGTTATTTGTTTGTATCATTGATCGATGAGCTGATAATAAATTTTTATATCTATGTTAAAACATTTTTTTTAAAAATGCTCTTCTTTCAACAAAACAACATAAGAAAGAAGATTTCAGAACCACAGACAAGGCTAAGCAGGGTTACTCAATTAAGATCCTAGGGAAATTTTTGTAAGGAAAATTTCTTCATTGTATACATTGTGGGAGGATTTGCAGGCCTGTCTAGCAGCCATTAATGTTATCCTTGATTGAAAAAAACCAATGAACCAGAAGATTATACTATCTATGGAAGGAATTAACTTTCATCACTGTTAAATGAACACTTAAGTTAACATAACAAGGGTTATTTAAGAGATTGGTGGTCTTGTTTATGTATTTATTATGTCATTGGCTTTATTTTTTTCTTATTTTAATTTTATTTTTTGGATCTAACATTTTTAATTTATGTCAAAACCAAAGGCTTAATGGTTATACTAAAAAGTTGTTTCTACAAATAAAAAATAAAAAGACCACAGTCCACCAGAAAAATAGGCAAGGGCTATAAATAATTATTAAATGAAAATATGCTCAACTTCTGAATGTACACATTTTGAATCAGCATTATTATCTATAAGTAAAATGATGGGAAATGATAATGGGCATATCCAGTTATCCTAAATGGAGGAACTGAAATTACAGTCTAAACTGGATTATTACTATTTTGTTCTTGCTAGTCCTGCCATTCATCTATTGTTTGCAAATGAATTAGTTACTACTCCTAATATCTTTAACAATATACAACCTTAGCTAATTTGGGGATCCCCAAATCACTAGTGCATGAAATTCAAACAACTCTGAATTCTCATTCCTTTTGCCCAAGCATTCAGATTGCCCAGAGTCTCTGGAAGAATAAATATCTTATTAAATATCAGATTACTAGCTTATGAGCCCAGCACCCTAAGTAGATTTATTCAGTTTGTTTCCAACTTTTAAAATAATGGACAGCTCAAAAGTTTATTAAACATATGTTCCAAGACAGGTCTAAAGAAATGCTAAATTGAAGCATTTATGAAAACATTTTTTCCTCCAGAAAAAAATAATTCTTATTTGCTTTTTATTAGCAGTACTTCTTTTTCATTAGATGCATTGTATTTAATGTATTTGAGTTTTTAGAATGAAAATTCATAACACTTTACATTAGTTGAATAATGACTACTAATAGGTGAGTATATATACTCAAGTAATAGTTGAGTATATTTTTCACACAATTCCAGTTAGCAGATATGTACTCAACTGAAGTAGTTATTAATGACAGTAGTGCCTGATTTCTTTTTCACTTTAGAGTTTGCACTAAATTTTAGACACCAATTTTTTATCAGTGTGGTTAAAAAAACAGCAAAACAACAACAAAAAACCCTCTTCTCTCCTTTTGCATGAGAAAATGCTTACCAAGAAGCTCTGGACAAATCCAAGCTCCATTCCCTTGCCCTTGATGTTCATATATTCGGACAAGAGCTGCAATCTGAGGCTTATGTTGTATGTCCTTCGTAAGCATGTACATTACATTTTTTGGCTACTTATTTATATTTTATTCCTGCATTTTACTGCTAAGATCTCTTTCATGATTTATTTATATTTTAAAAATTAGCACATTGAAGCACATATACTTATGTATAGATACCACGTGAGTTTTGATACATGTAAATATTAGTTATTATTCAAATCAGGGTAAACACACCTATATCCTCAAACATCACCATTTCTTTGTGGCGAAAACATTTAGAATTCTTTCTTCCAGCATTTTTGAACAATACAGCTCATTCTATAGCTATAGTCACTCTTCTGTATGGCACATTGTTCTGTTTCCCATCTCAAAGCCCCAAGCATTTAACCCTCTCCTGCTTCATCATCCATACCTCCAAAGACAGACCCCTTCAAGGTACGCCCTGAGAAGAACAAATTGCCGTTGATCCTGACTTGATCGGTAGTAGACAAATATCCTACAACCACGCATACCCCATGGCTCTCATTGCAGGAGGCCACGGCAGCTGCCTGTTGTAAAGCAATGCGAGACAGTGCAGGAGTTAAAACACACATTTGGGAGTGGGGGCTAGGTTTTAAATTCCGCTTTACTGCTGAATGATGTATCACCTTTTTTTTCTAGTTTTCCCTATCCTTATTTGAAATAACATTTGTCACTAAAGAATGTTCTGAAACATTGACATGACACCTATACTGCCTAGCACAGCGCCTAGGACTCAACACACGGAGATAACACAAATGAAAATAACAAAGGTGTCCATGTAATACTAATACTACTGAGAATAGTTTTTGTACGAACCTATTACTGACAGAGGTTGATTAGAGTTGACGTTTTGTTTTAGACATTAGTAGGGATACTTATTTATATAATATGTGTTGGCAAAGTGATACCTATACATCTTCCCATTAGTTATTTTCAAAAGCTGTTTTTCAGTTCAAGATTGTGAGAAAGGTTTGGCTGCATCTTTAAAAAAAATTTTTAAAAGTTTCTGTCTACATGAAAAGTAGAGAACATACACAGAGAGAGAGAGAGAGAGAGCGCGCAAGCGAGCGAGCTGGACTGCGACAGGCCAAAGCTGGGAGATTGGAATGCCATCCAGGTCTCCCAGGTGGGTGATCCAAGTACATGAGCCATCCCATGATGCCTCCAGAAAAAAAAAAATCCAAACACACAAGTTTCAGATGCTGCCATAACTTTCTCTCAATTTCTAGCCTCTTATATAAACCATTATCAACTAGAAAAACAACCACTTTTTCCTTCATTTACAAATGGACCTTATTTAATCAAGAATAGTAAATATTTTCCTTGGAAATTTAAATCTAGCATGAAAGGTTTTGCTGTAAGTGAAAAGTTCACTCTCTTATAGACTTATTAATCCAACTCTAGCCTTATCTCACTAAAATATCCTGACCTAGAAATGATAAATAGGCTGCTGCTTCTTAAGAAACAATTTGTGAGAATTCTTTACAAAGTTTTACTGCTCTGCCTGCTGGAATATGGATGTCTGCTGCGTGGAGGAATGATATGATAGAAAAGAGAGGGGGAAGAGAACTCAGTATGACAGTTCTAGACTCAGTGTCTAGAATGCACAGAGGGTACCAGCTGAGATGTTATTTTGTAAGGAGGAAGGGAAACTAAGTACAGAAATGTGGAGGGGATTTAAGAATATTCATTCAAACAAAATCTGAAGCGCTAATGGGTAGAAATACTGGTACTTTTTAGTGCAGAGGATCCCATACCACAGTGTCTGGATTTCCAATGACTTCAAAGCAAAATTCGACACCGGCACCTGTCATTTCAAATAGAACTTCTTGTATGGGTTTCTTGAAGTCCTGTGGGCTGATGCACTCAGTGGCACCCACTTCCTCTGCCTTCTTAAATTTGTCTTTGTTGATGTCCACTCCAATGATCCTGGCTGCTCCAGCTGCCTTACAGCCCATGATGACAGACAGGCCAACCCCTCCAAGGCCAAACACAGCACAGGTGGAACCTGGAGTCACCTAAGCACATAAAGGCAGAAAACAAAAGCCAAAAGGAGCATGTGCTTTTACTCATTTGGGAAGGCCAAGACTGAACACACTTTTTATGAGATACAAGCCCAGGCTATTTGCAAGCACAACATAACTAGAAAGTTCTAGTTTCCCAAGATATTTCTAGATGTGGGATATTCTTGCCCCAGGAGGAAAAAGAAACTAATTGAAAGTAGCTAGTTTCAAAACCCAGGAATTGGCATGAGGAGAAGTAGTTTAATGGATTTTCATAGTATCTGAAGACTTATTTGACGGAATTATATATATAAATATGTATATATATATATATGTATAATTTAAACTGAACCCCTTCCATTGTATCTCTCAATATAGTGTTGGGACTAATGAACATTGAAGAAAGCAGAGACCTAAAACACAGTAGTTCCTTAAGGAAATAATCTGGGAAGATTTGAGAGTTAGTTTAATTCCAGAGCAGGATTTCACACAGCAACATTTCCCCCATCACTCCCTACCTTTAGTCTTCTTTTCTTTCTATTAGCACACATCACTACCAAATCTATCATATGCTAGATTGCACATGATCAGTTTTCTTAGCTGCTGAAACCCAGCACCTAAAACAGTGAATGGCTTCATTAGTGTTTATTGAATGAAAAAAGGTGTGAACTGGAGTGTGGAAGGACACAGCATCACGTAGTAGTAACTGTGCTGTTTAACTTCCAGCAATTCCTGGTGTGTCTACCTTTGACTTAATTTGTCACTGACAGATGACGGAGATGGAGTGGAAAAGATGAATTAAAGAGGGGATGGGATGATCAGGCAGATGTAAGGGAACCCAAGGATATTTAGAGGCAGATCTGTGAGTTCTCCTCAGGTAGTTTAATCAGACACCACCCAGATGAAGGAGGCCTTGTACCTCCAGCATTTCAACAATTCCATTCAAACTGAGGTAGAAGCTGCTCACCTTGGCTGTATTGATTGCAGCACCAAAGCCAGTGGAGAACCCACAGCTAATTAGGCATACTTTCTCCAGAGGTGCAATTGCATCGATCTTGGCAATGGAGTCTTCCCTTACCACTGTGTACTCAGTGAAGGTGCCTGTGGCAGATAACTGCTTAACTGATTTTCCCTTGCAGGTAAACCTACTGGTACCATCAGACATCAGCGAGGTTTTGGACTGTCTTTATAAACAAAAACAAAAACAAAATTTATTTAATTAGGAAGCTTAGTTTTTCTCCCATGAAATTGAGTCAATTTTTCAAAAAAAAAATATCAATAAAGACTTACTTAAATTTTATACAATAATTCTCCCCAGAATTCAAGCAAGAGGAACATTCTCCACATTGTGGTAAAAAAAGAATGATAACTTTATCACCTACAAAAATAAAATAATTTCCTATTTAGATAGTGTTTTGTGAAGAAAAGGGATAGTTTCCTTTCAGAATTTTAACATAAAGGCACCCAAGGGATAACTGAGAATTATTTCTCCGTGTAGCTGTGTTTGACACTATGAAGCATACCAAATACTTAAAAACAGAGGAGTTGTGGCCGGCGCCGCGGCTCAATAAGCTAATCCTCCACCTGTGGCACTGGCACCCTGGGTTCTAGTCTCAGTTGGGGCTCAGGACTCTGTCCTGGTTGCTCCTCTTCCAGTCCAGCTCTTACTGTGGCCCGGGAGTGCAGTGGAAGATGGCCCAAATGCTTGGACCCCTGCACCCACGTGGGAGACCAGGAGGAAGCACCTGGCTCCTGGCTTAGGATCAGCGCGGTGCGCTGGCCACAGCAGCCACTGGGGGGTGAACCAACGGAAAAAAGGAAGACCTTTCTCTCTGTCTCTCTCTCTCACTGTCCACTCTGCCTGTCAAAAAAAAAAAAAAAAAAATAGAGCAGAGCAAACAGAAGAAAAAAGCAGTAAGCTTGAAGAGACTCTATTTGGGAAAACACAGTGAGAGAAGAAAAAAAGATTAAAAAGTAATGGAAGAAGTCTATGGGAACTTTGGGACTTCATGAAAAGAGCAAATACCTAAGATATTGGGAGTTAAGAGTGATTTTAGAATGCCAGAGGGGTAGCCAGCATTCAAACAGATAATGACAGGAAACTTCCTAAATCTACAGAAAGTACAGCTGTCTAGGTACAGAAAGGTCAGCGATCATCAGTTAGATTCATCTCAACCAAATCTACTCCAGCGCATATTATAATTTAGGTCTCCAAAGTTGAAAACAAACAGAGAATTATCAAACCTACAAGAGAAAAGATGTAAATTACATAAAGGGGTTCCAAAGTGCCTGACTGCAGATTTCTTAGTAGAAACAGAGGAAAAGTGGTGATAATTTCGTAATACTGGAGGGGAAAATACTGCCAGCCAACAATACAGCAAAACTATGCTTTAGATCTAAAGGAGAGATCAAAGCATTTTAAGACAAAAGCTGAGAGGCTTTACCACCATCAGATCTTTATAAAAAGGAATGCTAAAAGAAGTTTTTACAAATCAACAAGTAGATATATAATGAGTAAGAAGAAAATATCAGAATATCAATGAAAGAATGGAGTAAGATATATCATACAAATGGAACCCCAAAGAAAGCAGATGAAGTCATTCTTCTAATAGATAAAATGGATTTTAAATCAGAAGCAGTAAAAGAGACAAGGTCATTATATAATGACAAAGGGTTCAATCTCACAAACAGATAACGACTGTAAATGAATATGCATCTAATACCCAAGTACACAAAGCAAATATTAACAGAACTAATGAAAGAGAGACCAACTACAAAAATATTGGAGGACTATGATACTCCACTTTCAGAAATAAGCATGTCATTCATACAGAAGATCAACAAAAGACAGCAGAGTTAAATCAAGCTCTGGATCAAGTGGAGCAAGGAGACATCTATGGAATGTTCCATTCAATACCTACAATATAGGTATTTTTCTGAACATCAGATGGAACATTCTCCAGGATAGATCATATGGTATGTCACAAAGCAAGTCTCAACATAGTTAATACATAGAAACCATATCTGGTATTTTTTTCTGAGCACAATGCAATAAAACTGGAAATCAATTAAAAAAACACTTTGGATACTATACTACATGGAAATTAAATTTATTCCTGAACAACAAGTTCCAGTTTTCCCAGCACCATTTGTTGAATAGACTGTTCTTGCTCCCGGAATTGGTTTTAGCTCCTTGATCAAATATAAGTAGACTGTAGATGTTTGGACTGATTTCTGGTATTTCTATTCTGTTCTGGTGCTCTATCTGTTTGTTTCTGTACCAGTACCATGCTGTTTTGATTATAACTTCCCTTTAGTATGTCCTGAAATCTGGTATTGTGATGCCTCCAGCTTTGTTTTTGTTTTGAAAATTGCTTAAGCTATTCTGGGTCTTTTGTGTTTCCTTATGAACTTTTGTACTGTTTTCTCTAGATCTTAGAAGATCTTGTCTTTGGTATTTTGATTGTGATTGCACTGACTCTGTAAATTGCTTTCAGCACTATGCACATTTTGATGATATTAATTCTTCCAATCCAGTAACATGGAAGATTTTTCCATTATTTGTGTCTCCTTATATTTCTTTCTTCAATGATTTTTGTTGATTTTTATTGATTTTTTCTGTTGATTTTATATCCTTCAACTTTACCAAACTGTCATGTAAGTTACAAAATTTTCTTTGTGGACTCTTGGTTTTTCTCTATATAGGATCATGTCATCTACCAACAGGGATAATTTGACTTCCTCCTTTCTAATTTGTATACATTTGATTTCTTTGCCTTGCCTAATGGCTGTGGCTAAAACTTCTGGAACTATATTGAGTGGCCACAATGAGAGTGGACAACCAGGTCTTAGTGGAAGTGCTTCCAATTTTTCCCCATTCATTATGATGCTGGCTGTGGGTATTTATATATTTCCTCTAATCTTGATGTGTATTTCCTTTGCCAATTTTTCTATGGGACTTTTAAAAAATTACTTTTAAAGAATTAGTTCTGTATTAAGTAAATTGGCATATTGTAATATTTGTTGATTTTGTATACAGATTAAAAATTATTTTTGTTGTCAAATTTATTTAAGTACTGTTAGGTCTTTTTTTACATGTTAAAATTTCCTTTAGTTATTTTCTCATGTTACTTAATAGTATTTCTGTGGTTTTACTTCACACATTTAATTCTTAGATTCACACATAATTTTTGTATAAAGAATAAGATAACATAATTTTGTAGCTCAAATGACTATTCAGTTGTTTGATCACAATTTATTGAATAACCCATTTTTCTGCCTTCAAATTTGAAAGACGAACCTAGTCCTAAGTTAAATTCCTACATGTATTTGGATCATTCAGGACTTCTCTATTTCAATCTACTAATGTGTTTGACATTTTATCATATGCTTCATTTAAATAGTTGTTCAGTAGTTTATTTTTGTTGTATAAGCTTTATAGCTCATTAGTACTTTCAGGTCCAGTTTAAATGCATTAAACTTTTTGGTTTTCTTGTTATCAAAACATAAATGCTAAGAGTATAACACAGTAAATATTCCCTCTTCTTTAAGAAATGAGCAACATTTCACCTTTTATTTTCATGTGATGCTAACACATTTAAGGAATGCTGCTTATTAGCTGATGTGGGTTCCAAGTTATTGCTATTTCCCAGCCCCACTTGTCAATTCATACCTGGCTTCACTGTGTTCACTCCTTCTCCCACACTCTCAACTATTCCAGCCCCTTCGTGGCCCATAATGATGGGATATAAGCCAGGAATGTCTGTGCGTGCCAACATTTTCATCTCTGTACCACAGAGTCCTGTGGCCACGATCTGTGTGGAAGACAAAGAATACTACAGTTCCTTCTGCCTCTGATAAAAGTGTTTTTGAATTGTTAGTGCCTGAAGCTATTTTGCTGGTTTTATATGGTCCATTAATATAGGATAGTAAATTCTTTTTGATGCTAGAGAAAGGGTAATTATTTAAAGGAATTCAATGTTCTTCTTTAGCTAATTTCAGAGTCAAGATGAAGGTTTAAAATTTGCTATGGAGGGCAGAACAGGATCAGAAGAGAAGTTGTAGAACCAGTGTAACATCAAAGGCCCTCTTGGTCCATCATGGAGCTGGGGTGTGGGAATGTCGAGGAGAAAGACCATAGAATTGAAAGATTGGAACCAGGAGAGCAAGGAGTAATATTTTCTCTTGTAATTGAAGTCTTAATTTATTTCACAAGAGAACTTTGTAGTTGTGCTATGTAATCAGCCAGAAAGGTTAAATGAGGGCACCCCACAGCAAAGGTTAAGGGTTCAAGGCTGAATTCCCAGCTCTTCCTCTTCTTAGCAATCTGGTCTGATGGTAAACAATCCTATATATGTCTCAATTTCTTTTCTAAAAACAATATGAGGTTTGTACCCTCCCCATTGCCACAAAGCCATTGCCACAGCCATACCATGCTCTGCCAAGAAATAAAATTGATTGAAATTTGTGCACGTAAAAGGAGAATTATTAGAGACTGTTATGAATTTGCTTGCAACACAACTATAGAAGTGCAGTCAGCCCTCATAGATTGAGAAAGCTACCAATGGCCATTCTCTCGACTTTGCTTGAACTTGAGCATATACTGCACTTTCCTTGCAGATGGGCTTTTTCCATTTATTTCCATAATCACATGGGTAAAAATGGCTACCAACCCCGAGTCCAGGCAAGCTCTCCAGTCCCCACCATCCCCTACCTTGCTACAATTTCTATATCGTGGTTCACATTAACCAGTAAGAGATCCAGATTTGTAACTTGTAAGATAATGGTTAGATATCTTTGATTCAGTGCTCAGACTTGGTTGCATGAGTTGTGACCCTGTGGGTGAGGAGTATAAGGAGACAGCGAATGGCTCACTGATCATTCCACAGGGGATGTGGGTCAGAGACGTCTTTGAGAAGAGGGCAAGGACTGTGCAGATGTGGTAATTTAGAACATGATTATATCTTTATTATAAACCAATAAATGGTACTTCTTCATCATTACATTTAAAATAATAAAAAGTAAAAGGCCCTAAATAGAAGTCAAGTGAATTATGTTTTAGTCTGGTAGGAAACCTATTAGAATTATTGGGAGGTGGGGAATTTAAAAGCTCTTCATGCCCAGGCTGTACTCCAGACCAGTTATACGACAATTTCAGAATCTCTGAGAAAGTGAGTCAGTATCTTTCAAAATCCCCACATGATTCCAAATATTTAATGAAGGTTGAGAAAAACTGTTGGAGTCTGTGTGAACAGTTACTAAACAGCTGTAACCTTTTCTCTGGCTGAATTTAAAGATTGATAGAAATGTTAAGTAAAAAAGAAATGGAAGAGTACACAGCATTTTTTTTCTGAATTACTCTGAAAAGAATATATAACTTACAATGAATAGCACTGTGTTTTTTTGTGGGAATCATTAGCTTTTTAATCATTTATTTTTTAACTTTAGATTAACATCTAAAACTTGCACATTTGAAGGGGTAGGGTACAATGCAAATTTTCAACCCATATATATTCTAAAATTTACTGTACCATGCAATCAAGCCAGCCTTTCCATGGGTTTTGGAATGAAAATGTGGATTTTTTTTTACCTTTATACGAACTTCCTTTTCCTTTGGTGGGGCCACTTCCACCTCCTCAATGGAAAATGGTGCACCAGACTTCCAGAGTACAGCTGCTCTGCATCTGATAACCTGGACAGTAATATATAGGGGTGCAAAGGAAAACTTCTCAGGCTGGGCTGTTGGAAGATCCCTAGTTAACTACTATTAGAAGATTGATTCTTCCACATTCAAGCAAAAGTCCCATAATTAGATGCAAAGATAGCCTTTCCCCTCCAACTCAAATTTTCCTGTATCATCATTTCTGAATTCAAATAAGTGTTACAAATACAATACAACCAGGAGTATAGATGTCATGTTTTTGATAGTACTATGAATAAAACTGCCCGTTGGTTGTTTCAGGGTAGGATTGACATAGTATGGGAGTTATTGGTAATCTTAAGAATGGGAGAGAAGCAGTTTTGGAATAAAGAGGTGAGTAATAGGGCAATAAACAGAGATCATCTAGTTGTGGCAATCAACAAATGATTCTCATTGGCAAATTGAGGTTGGAGAAGTTGTTGTTGGCAATACAGGTATTAGGGGCTCTGATTTCAGCCCATCTCTCTTCCTGTGTGACCTTACCTATTTTTGTAGATGTAGCCCCTACCTTCATGTAGATGACCCTTTCAATCTGTATATGTAGGACTCCTTTCTTCCTAAACTTTAGACTCTTGTATTCTTCTGCTCTTTGAGTGTTTTAAAGATATCTGAAACTCAATGTGTTAGAGTATGAACAGGGCCGATGCTGTGGTTTAACAGAAAAGCTGCTGTCCGCAATCTGGCATCCCATTTGGCACCAGTTCACATCCTGGCTGCTCTACTTCTGATCCAGCTGCCTGGTAATGAATTGGGAAAGCAATAAAAGATGACCCAAGTGTTTGAACCCCTGCCATTCATGTGGAAAACCTGGATGAAGCTAATGACTTCTGGCTTCTGTCTGACCCAAACTGGCTGTTGCAGCCATTTGGGGAGTGAAACAACCGATGGAAGATTGCTCTCTGTCTCTGTATCTCCCTTTCTCTCTCTGTAACTCTTTCAAAATAAATATTTTAAAAATTCATAAGCACATTAATATATTTTTCTTCCACGTCCACTCCCCTACTCTCCATTGGACATAGCACCTTCCACTGGACAGAATTTATCTTTCTGCTTTATTTATTTCAATTGTTGCCCATCCAATCTATTTAGTCCCCCAAGATAGAATTCTGAGAAGCAAGATTTTCACTCTCCCTCAACTCCCACAATCTAAATTTTTCTGGACTCTATCCCTTTGTCTCAATTCTTGCTACCACTGTGTGGTCCAGCCTCTCATTGTCTTTCACCTGGACAATTTAATAAGTCTTCTGTTTTTTCCCCCGGATAAGGTTTATCACCATTCAAATTTACCCACTGTTTCTATGCTATATGAAATATAATCCTGATCATATCAATGTCTTAACTAAATATGTTATTGCTACCAACTCTTTTTAAAACAAGATTCATTGACATTACGATTCTTTCCCTATCAGTCTTTCCAATCTTATTTCCTGCTACTTTCTGCTTCAGACTTTACCTTCCAACCACAATAAGTATTCTGGATATTCTTAGGTGGAATATTTTTCTTTCCTGTTTTTCCTCACCTGGTTTTACCTACCTGTACACCCTTCTTCTTCTTTACCTGGTGAATTCTTAGTTGCTTTCCCCTTAGACATCATCTTCTCTGGGAAGCCAAGATGGGTAGCAGTTCTTCCTTATGCCTCAAACCTCTTTGTTATCTTTTACTTCCCTTTCATACTTTTTGAGAATTAATCTTTTGTAATTACTGTGTCTCTCTGTGAGACCCTTGAAGAAAAGGGCCTATATTTGACTTTGGAAAGTCTGACATGGGGCTTGGATATTATTAATTAATTAATGAAGGAATAAAACATAAAGGAAAGGCCAAATAGATAAATTGAATAAAGTAAAAGGGAAAGCAAGAGGAGAGTCACTAAGATGAAGAAAACTTTTTACTTTTAGTAGTCAAGAGACGAATTGGAGGGGAGGTAGATATTGGTAAAAAACAAAACAAAACAAAAAAAAACAAGCACACGAGTTGACACAAGTATGATGTGATAGAAAGAAAATTATACCTACTTTGCCTGCAGTACTCATGCTGACTTTTTTGTGTGCTCTTGCCACAGATGAAAATATTGAGAAAAGGCGTTTCTGGTCACAACTTTCACTGTGAAGTTCGAGGGTATGTGGATAACTAGTAGATCAAAAGCCCAAGTCTTGAACATATAAGCAGTTAATAATTAATTCAGATCTTTTTATGTTTTCCAGAAACTTAGAGTGTCTTGTCACTTGAGGGATGTTACTAAAGGTAATCTGAAATAGGCTTAGTTCAGTGAAAAAGCACAAAATGTGAAATTATGCAAACATTTTTCCCCTTCTTAATCCAGAAGTTCCCTTATTAGTATTCATTTCATTAAATTTTATATTTGGGCTTCCAAATGTCCAAGTTTAAAATTTCTAACTGAGTATATACAACTTTCTTTTTTGATGTTTTTAAATTGAGAGATATTCATCTTTGTCTCCAAACTCGAGTAATTCTTTTGGTTTTCTGAACTTGTATTGTATTGTTGAGGATTAGGATGATAGTTTAGTAAAAATAACCCATCCCTTACTATGCATGGCTGATTACTCAGAGGAAATGAAGACAGTTTGCATAAGAAGCCTAACAAGTAGGATTTGGAAGTGAGAGAGTTTGTGTATATAGATGAAGAGCCTTGAATAAGACTCAAGGATCTTGTTGAAGGATGGAGACAAAGAAACACATTCTTAGTGAAAGACAACCCAAGTGTGCCGGCTCTAGTCAAAAGAATAGAGCCCAAGTAAATACTGTTTATTTGTCAATTGGTTTGATCATGTGATTTTTCTTCTTTAGTGTGTTGGTATGATAGATTATGCTGTTATGAATTTTCAAGTATTGAAGTAGTCTTGCATACTTGGAACAGACTTTCTTGGTGTATTCTTTTAACATTCAAGAAATCTTCAAAAAGTTCATGGAACATATATATTATGAAAAAAATTACTCATGAATTTCAATTTTTTTGCCTCAGAATAAGCTCATCTTTTCATTCCATTTTTTTCATGAACTTTTTGAAGTTTCCACGTGCTGTTGGATTCATTGGCTAACGTTTTGCTAAGGATGCTTGTGTTTATATTCGTGAGAGCTATTAGTGTCTTGGTGATAATAACTTTATAAAATAAGCTGGTGGGTTTCTCCTGTTCTGTTTTCTGGAAGACAATGTAAAGAATTGGTGCTAATTCTTTAAGTGTTTGGTAGAATATGTTTTCCCTGATCTGTGGCAAGTAATGGAGTACCTAAATGTAATGGATAGGAGTGAAATTGACATTTTGAGATTCAAAGATTTTTTTTAAAATCTCTTGTCTCTACTGTTGAGGAGCAGTGTTTTTTCTTTTTACTATTTGTTGACCTTTTAACTGAGTGTAGGGTTAATATTATGAGTATAATGTAACCTGAAAGTAGATCACTGTAAAAATTAAGAGAGTGAATAAGAGAGGAAGGAGGAGGAAGGGTGATAGTGTGGGTGGGAAGGAGGGTAGGGTGGGAAAGTATGACTATGTTCCTAAATCTGTATATATGAAATACACGAAATTTGTTTGCCTTAAATAAAATAGCATAAAGTATACTAGGGAATTCAGCTTGAACCTAAAGTTTGTTTACCACAGAAATCAAATATATTTAAGGGCTTGAGGTAAGAGAGTCTTTGGGGATTAATGGTAATTGCCATTAAAAGATAATCCTAAGGAAAGAGAGTCATAAAAAGCAATGTGGGGGTTGGCGCCGTGGCTCAATAGGCTAAATCCTCCGCCTGCGGCGCCGGCACACCAGGTTCTAGTCCTGGTCAGGGCACCGGATTCTGTCCTGGTCGCTCCTCTTCCTGTCCAGCTCTCTGCTGTGGCCCGGGAAGGCAGTGGAGGATGGCCCAAGTGCTTGGGCCCTGCACCTGCATGGGAGACCAGAAGAAGCACCTGGCTCCTGGCTTTGGATCAGCGTGGTGCACCAGCCGCAGTGCGCTGGCTGCAGCGGCCATTGGAGGGTGAACCAACAGAAAAGGAAGACCTTTCTCTCTGTTTCTCTCTCTCACTGTCCACTCTGCCTGTCAAAAAAACAAACAAACAAACAAAAAGCCAGAACCAAGGGGCTGAATCACAACAGCTGAGTGTCAGTAGTGGCAGTTTTATTCCCAGCTGATAGAACCCCCTGCTCATGACTCTTGCAGCAAAGGGATGCCTTCTAGACAGGCACAAGTGCCCTTTGCATGAGACTGAGGCAGCTTTTAGACAAACACAAGTTTGGAAAGCATCAACAGTGAACCAGCTGCCAATTTCACCATTTACAATAGGAAGAGACTTTCCATTCTGATCTGTAGCAGAAGAGCAGATGAACATGGGTTCCACAAGGAGGCCAAGGGAGCTAATTTATGGAGTCTTCATAAGACGCTTCTTTGAGACTCCCAAAACCATCTGGAAGGAATCAGAGAGACTAAGGTTCCAACAAGGTGTTAGATGTGGAGGCTGAGCTTGGGAAATTGAGTGTGGGCTCATTTTCATCCAATTGGTATTAAGTAGACTTGTCATTTTGCAGTATGAGAAGATAAATGAAGTCTCACTCTATGTATAAAATGTGAAATAATTCATAATTTTTAAAATTCCAGAATCTCATAATCACAAACTACATGACCAAGAGAATTTTATGTTAAATTTATCCGCTTGCCATATCACACAGCTATGTTAGCTATGAAACAGAAATAATGTTCCTATTAGAATCTTCACATGAATTGTGTGCATTGTGAATTACACAAGTTTCACGAGCTTTGTTGCTATTGTATTTACCTATTCAAGGATGCTTGGTTTACATAGACTGTAAAAACAAAGAGACTGATGAATCAGATATAGCCATTGTAATAAATGAAAAAAGAGAGTTGTTAATGCTGTTATTCTCTTGCTGTTTTTATATTTCCAGTGTCTGTAGTGATTTTACTGTTTTGTATTAGATATTGGTGTTGTGTCTTTTTCTTTTTGTCTTATTAGAGCTTTGCTAATTTCATTGATTGTTTTAAACATCCTGCATTTTGTTTTACTGCTTTTTCTCTATAGTTTATTCTTTTCATTTTCATTCATTTTTGCTCTTACCCTTCTTATTTTTCCCTTCTACCTTTTTGGGCTTATTTT